>NW_023605300.1:0-25620 GCF_014898055.3 Talpa occidentalis
CCTCCAGGTGGCTGGGGATTGAACCGGCGCTGCAGAGGCTGCGGGCAGCTTCGCAGCCAGCACTCAACAGCTGTGCCACCAGGGGAGGCCCTCTCTCTTTCTTTTGAAGGTTTACTTATCTATGGATATAAGAACTTGGGTACAGGCCAGGTGCAGGGGGGTAGAGGATTCACCAGAGACAGGGTGGGGAACAGAAAACAGGCAGATGACAGAAATACACTGCTAAGGGAAGTAGCGGGAGAGACAGGAGAGTAGGCTGTGCCACATGTGGGTTACTTCCCTGGCTGGGGATCTAACTCATGTTTTTGGGGCTGCTGATAGCTTCATAGTGTTGATGCTTAACCCCTTGCACCACCAGGGAGGCAAATCTTGTGATTTTAGATTCTAAAATTTACACTGCCACAGTGCCAGTAACAATTTGCATTCCCAGGGTAACAATTTAATGTTGATGCATTTCTTTCTAACCACAGTATTGTAGAGGAGATAGAAAAAGATTTGGCATGGCAGTCTTTGGCAGATAAAAGGCTCATGAAATTATGAAACAATATCTCGTATTACTGAAACATTGTAAAACAGCACTAAATCTTATGGTTGCTAAATCACTCCTGGCTCTGTAATTGTTGACTTGGCAACTAAATACAAACCAGTTGCAGCCACGAAAGACAGAGCCAAGTCTGAAGATGTCAGACATTTGCATTGACAGTCTTTTCAATATGTTCCAGTGTTCCATCGTTGTTCATCAGGATTACTCAGAGTTTTCTTGGGGCCTCCCTGGTGGCACAAGGGGTTTAGATGCAGCACTCTGAAGCTACCCGCAGCCACTGCAGCATGAGTTTGATCCCTGACCAGGGAGGTGACCTACATGGAGCAGCAGACCTCTCCTGTCTCACCCGCTGCTCCCCTCAGCAGTGTATTTCAGTCAATCCACCTCTTCTGCTCCCCACTCTGTCTCTGGTAAATCTTCTCACCCTACCCCACCCCCACACCTCTGGCCTACACCCCAGCTCTTGTATGCATAAATAAATAAATCTTTTTTAAAAAATGACGTTTCTTGAGTCAAAGAAGTTTCTTAAACAATTGACTAGACAATATCCAACAGCCTCTCTGTTCAAGTATTTCTCAAAGGCATCACTGTACTAATGTAAATTGGGAATCTCTAAGAGGTTGGTGTAGTATACTATTGGCCAAATGTATTTCATTAAAGGAGCTTTTCATTTGAGGAACATCCCTAGGTTTAATATTAAGTATACCTGAATTTGGGATTTAGACTACAAAAATTAAGATGGATTTTATATTGTGGATCTGAGATAGATTATGTAGTAGACTTTTGTCAGTTGTTTTCCCACAACATTCCCTTCTTTTTCTTCCTCCTGTCCTGTTTTCACTTCAGGATCCCAAAGTTCTAAAGAGGCTGATTCCATTCTTGAATCCAGGGATGAAGCCTATGAGCTAAAACTACGTCATTCATTATGTTTCAACTAACAGGCTACAGTGATTGGATCAGAAGTAACAGAGACAGTCCAGTTAAAATTTTTCCTGGGCATGCTGATAAGAGAACTGTTTGTTTTTTTTTTTTCCTGCTGAATAAGAAATAATAAGAAAGTCATCTCAGAAACTTAAGGTTACCATATTGGTAGTGCCAAGAGAGCCAGATTTATTATTATTTTTAAAGATTTATTTATTTATGCATGTAAGAGCTGGGATACAGGCCAGAGGTGTGGGAAGGGGACGGTGGGTGAGAGGATCCACCAGAGAGAGAGAGCAGGGAACAGAACAGACAGACTGACTGAAAAACTGCGGAGGGGAGCAGCAGGCGAGACAGGAGAGGTCTGCCCAGCCATGTGGGTATCTCCCTGGCCCGCCGGAGATCGAACTCATGCTGCAGAGGATGCGGACTGGTTCATAGTGCGGTGCTTAACTCCTTGCACCACCAGGGAGGCCCGAGAGCCAGATTTATAAGGAAGGCAATAACAAAGAAGGCAGTGTATAAAAATCAAGAAAATTGTCCTCAGTGGTAAACTTAGAACTAGTCCTACCTCTGGACATTTTATGTACTATCCATCAAATTCCCTATATTAAGCTAGCTGAGTTCACTTTTCTATTATTTATGAGGTTGCTTACTATAGTAAGGCATATGCTATGTAGGACTGCCTAAATATTGATTTAACCATAAAAAGATGTATTCCTCTTTTCCCTACTCTTCCAAGTGGAGTCTCATTTTTCTTGGGATCTGGTTATTTACAATTGCTATGACAATGATGTTCCAAAAGTGTGCTGGGGCCTCCCCGGTGGCGCAGCGGTTGAGCGCTGGGTTACGAAGCTGCCCACAGCCTCTGCAGCGCAGGTTTGATCCCTGGCCACCTGCGAGGGTCCCACATAGCGCGCACAAATGTCATTCTGTTACTGAAACCAGCCCCCTCAGAGGCAGGAACAGGTAGCAGCAGTTCACCCTGCTGCTCCACCTCTAGTCAGTTGTGGCAGTTGCTCCTCAGAGCCTAGCAACTGCCCTTTTACTTCTTGGATCATGAAGTGGGCCAATCAGCTCTGAGCTATTGGCTGATTGGTGCTGAAGGGTCCAGTCAGCCATAGGATTGAAAGTTGGTCCAATCTGGGCCTCCCCGGTGGCGCAGCGGTTGAGCGCTGAGTTGCGAAGCTGCCCGCAGCCTCTGCGGCGCCGGTTTGATCCCCGGCTGCTCCCCGGCCACCAGAGGAGGGTCCCACATGGCGCGCAGACCTCTCCTGCCGCCCGCTGCTCCCCTCAGCAGTGTACTTCGGTCCTACTGCCTGCTCTGCTCCCCGCTCTGGCTCTGGTGAATTCTCTCACCCTCCTGTGCTTCTGACTGTACCCAGTGCATGTATAAACGAAACAAATAAATAAATAAAACATGCCTCTATTAAAAAAAAAAAAAAAAAAAAAAAAAAGAAAGTTGGTCCAATCAGACTTGTGAGTGTGGCACCCTGAACGAGGATATAAGCCACAGTCAGCAGGCGCTCAAAGACTGTTCCAGCCTCTGAAGAGAGAAAGTGAAGACTCCGTTTCTGGCCTCTGAAGAAAGAGGAAAGAAGGACCAGAAGCCACATGCAGTAGCCAACTTCCGAGGAGGAAAGAGAAGCCAAAGACTGTCAGAGACTGCGCCTCTGTTTCTGTCTCTGACATCACCTGAAAGGAGCACCAAAGGCTCCGGGCCTGGTGTCACAAAGAGCTGAAACACTGGGTTTCTCTGACATCACCTCAGGGCACTAGCAGTGACCATCACTACTGGGCAGTGCAAACTGGCACGCCTGGTGACAGGTGACTGGCTCTCTGCTTGTACTTCTGGTGGATACTATTTGGGTGAGATAGCCAGCCGCTTGTGGCTACAGTGAGCTCTTTGTTTCCCCTTGTTTGTAAAATAAACCCGATAGTTGTTCCCAGAGTTTGAGTTCTTTTGCAATTTCACGCACAAGGGAGAACACACAGACAGTGACTTGTCCTCTTATCAGGCCCTGTCGCTTGATTGGCTATAGCCCATAGGCCCCTATTGTATGGATGTTTTATTGCTATAGTCCTTGGTTTTGGTTTTTGACATTTTGGGTTTTGTTTTTTTTGTTTTTTTTTTTTTTTTTGGCAGTTCTCTTGTCTTAGAGCCTGGGCAGGTGGGTAGTATTTTGGTCTATCCTGGTGTCCCATCCTCCTGCCCTTCCTGTTTCAATACAAGTCTCATGCTCCAATTTCATCTAATCAGCATTTTTTTTAATTTAAAGATTTATTTATTTATTTATTTATTTATTTATTTATACAAGCACTGGGTACAGTCAGAAGCGCAGGAGGGTGAGAGAATTCACCAGAGCCAGAGCGGGAGCAGAGCAGGCAGAAGGACCGAGGTACAGTGCTGAGGGGAGCAGCGGGCGGCAGGAGAGGTCTGTGCGCCATGCGGGACCCTCCTCCAGTGCCCGGGGAGCAGCCCGGGGATCGAACCAGCACTGCAGAGGCTCCGGGCAGCTTCGCAACCCAGCGCTCAACCACTGCGCCACCGGGGAGGCCCCAATCAGCATTTTCTTACCTTAAATATATTTTTCATTAATTTTTAAAAAAGATTTATTTATGCATACAAGAACTGGGGTACAGGCCAGAGGTGTGGGGGTGAGAGGTTCACTGGAGACAGTGTGGGGAGCAGAATAGGTGGATTGACTGAAATACACTGCTGAGGGGAGCAGCGAGCGAGTCAGGAAAGGTCTGCTGCGTCATGTGGGTGGCTCCATGGCTGGGGAGGACACTTGAGCTGCAGTGGCTGTGGAGAGCTTTGTAGGTTGCATCTTAACCCCTTGCACCATCAGGGAGGCCCTCATTAAAATTTTTTTATTAAGACCTGCCTGGTGGCGCAGGGATTAAAGCCTCAGCACTATCAAGCTATTTCCAGCCACTGTGATATGAATTTGATCCCTGGGCTACACCCCAGTTCTTTTATGCATAAATAAATAAAATCTTTAAATTTTTTTTTTTATTAAACTTAAAAAACAAACACCACTCTTCATTAGACCCCCTCAACCCATACTCTCACCTCCCCACCCTCATCCCCTTTGGTAAACTCAGTTCTGTTGTCAAAGTTTCCTTTGAAAAGAATTATCTCTTTCAGTATAGGTATTTTTCATTACTGTTGATAATTTAAACATTCTTTGAGTATATATAAAGTCACACATTTCTTGGTGTGTTCTAGGAATTCTAATTTACTGTAGGTTGAAAAGTTGATGGCTCTGTCCAATGTGTGAAGTTGTAGAACTAAGGCCTAAAAGAAGGGCTCCCCTCACCCACAACCTCATGTACCTCAGGTGGTGAGTGACTAGCCTGCAGCAGAAGGCCTGAGTGGAAGGGAGGGCACAGGGCTGCTTTAAGACCCAGGTCCAGTCCCAGGGGAGACAACTTCAGAGTTTGGCTCTTTGCTTTCTGAAAGGTTGGAAAGGCTCCTTGTGATTTGATGATTCTCATGAGCTCTTCCAGGGACTTGAGGTCTGTCAGCATCTGCATCATCTCTTCTTGTTGCTTTGAAGATGTAACTCCCTCTTCTTTTAGTTCCTGAATCAGGGCACTGAGTTCGTCCACCACAAGTGAGTTGGCTCTCATCATCATCCTGTAAGCATCTACAAGGCCGATTATACTGAATGAGACTTTCTCTAGTCTGGCATTCTCTAAAGACGTCTCGATCCCTGCATATTCCTTTTTAGCAGCATAAACCTTATCAATGAGTTGGCATTCTTCCTCGATCCGTGCGGCTAGGGTTTTTGTGAGCTGCTTTTCAAGTCTTACATAAAGTCGACTTCTAACAGACTGAACAAGTCTGAATATCAATAAGAGACCCACTATTAAGCTGATGAAGAGTGGGCACACCACTGCCTCCCACTGGAGGTGCTGGAGAATGAGCCGTGGACTCAAGTCAGTGGGCAGAAGCTCCAGTACCACCTTACTGAACTTCCCAAGAATCAGCCCAAAGCCAAGACCCACAGAGGATGGCAGCTCCTCATGGCACTGACTCACCACAGGGTTCTACCTGGTAACTGTGCATGCACCAGCCACAACAAACCCCAACATTCCACCTAGAACCCAGCCAGCAACTGGCATCCTGGATTGGTCAGTTTTACAGGGGTTGTGGGGGAGGAGGCTTGTAAATAAAATGTAGTTCTTTCATTAATATCTAATGGTCATACATCCCCTGCTCATGGATTGGAAGAATAAACATTATTAAAATGGCCATCCTACCAAAAGCAATATACAGATTCAATGCTATTCCAATCAAAATTTCAATGTCATTCTTCAAAGAAATAGAACAATTATTGATGAAATTCATATGGAATCACAAAAAACCCCGAATAGCCAAAGCTCTACTTCAAACTATACTACAAAGCCATAATCATCAAAACTGCATGGTATTGGAACAAGAACAGACATACAGACCAATGGAATGGAATAGAAAATCCAGAAATAGGGCCTCCCCGGTGGCGCAGCGGTTGAGCGCTGGGTTGCGAAGCTGCCCGCGGCCTCTGCGGCGCCGGTTCGATCCCCGGCTGCTCCCCGGCCACCAGAGGAGGGTCCCACATGGCGTGCAGACCTCTCCTGCCGCCCGCTGCTCCCCTCAGCAGTGTACTTCGGTCCTTCTGCCTGCTCTGCTCCCTGCTCTGGCTCTGGTGAATTCTCTCACCCTCCCGCGCTTCTGACTGTACCCAGTGCATGTATAAACAAAACAAACAAACAAACCAGCAAACAAATAAATAAAGCATGCCTCTATAAAAAAAAAAAAAAAAAATCCAGAAATAAACCCACAGATTTATGGTCAACTAATCTTTGACAAAGGAGCAAAGACTATGTAATGGAGCAAAGAAAGTTTGTTCAATAAATGGTGCTGGGAAAACTGGGTTGCTACATGCAAAAGAATGAGGCTTGACCACTACCTCACACCATACACAAAAATCAACTCAAAATGGATTAAAGAACTAGACATAAGACCTGAAACCATAAAATACATAGAAGGAAATATAGGCGAAACACTACGTGATATTCACATCAAAGACATCTTTACAGACACATCACCCAAAGCAGTGATAGTGAAGGCAAAGATAAACAGCTGGGACTACATCAAATTAAAGAGCTTCTGCACAGCAAAAGAGACAATAACAAAAACAAAGAGAAACCCCACTGACTGGGAGAACATTTTTGCACACAACACTAATGATAAAGGACTGATCACAAAAATCTGCAAAGAGCTGATGAGACTCAGCAACAACAAAGAAAATAATCCAGTCAAAAAATGGGCAGAAGAGCTAAAAAGAAACTTCTCTGAAGAGGAAATGCAAATGGCCAACAGACATATGAAAAAATGTTCAACATCACTTGTCATCAGGGAAATGCAAATCAAAACTACCATGAGATACCATCTTACACCAGTGAGAATGGCACATATTAAAAAAACTAGCAACAGCAAATGTTGGCGAGGTTGTGGAGAAAAAGGAACTCTTCTACACTGTTGGTGGGAGTGCAAACTGGTCCAACCACTATGGAGAGCTGTGTGGAGATTTCTGGACCTACTAAACATTGAGCTTCCATATGATCCAGCAATTCCACTCCTAGGTATTTACCCAAAGGACACAGAAACATCAATTCCAAAGAACACCTGCACCCCTATGTTTATAGCAGCACTATTTACAATAGCTAAGCTTTGGAAACAGCCCAAATGCCCAAAAATAGATGACTGGATCAAGAAGATGTGGTACATATACACCATGGAATATTACTCAGCATTCAAAAAAGATAAACACATGCAATTTGCAGCAACATGGATGGCGCTGGAAGGGATCATGCTCAGCGAAATAAGCCAGAAAGAAAAAGAAAAATACCGGATGGTCTCACTCACAGCAGGAATCTAGAAAACTTAAATAAGGGACCAGGAAAATGAATAACTATAAGAAAGTAAAAATCAAAATCAACATAAAACTATGAACCAGAGACACTTTTTGGGGGGTGGGGGGCGGGAGGGGAGGGATTCGGGTCAGAATGGGGGGTTTGCAATTGTATGGGGGAATATAAAAATAAAATTTATTATTTAAAAAAAAAAAAAAGAGAAAACTAATTAGTATGATGTTAGGCTGCTAAAATACACCAAACATACAGGAAATCAAACTCTAGGTGAATTAAAGAATTAAACTGAGTAAGTTTATAAAATAGAGGAAAAAAAAATCTAATGGTCATACTTTACCTCTTATTGTGCTTATATCAATATAAATTAAATATATTAAAATGTGATAATATGTGTATGACTTGAAAAATCTTTTAATGTTTATCAACCCTACAGAAACTAAGACCATTTTCAAATTGGAGATGATAAAAGAAATACTAACCAGGGCCTCCCCGGTGGAGCAGCGGTTGAACGCTGGGTTGCAAAGCTGCCCGCGGCCTCTGCAGCGCTGGTTCGATCCCCGGCTGCTCCCCGGCCACCAGAGGAGGGTCCCACATGGCGCGCATACCTCTCCTGCCACCTGTTGCTCCCCTCAGCAGTGTACTTTGGTCCTTCTGCCTGCTCTGCTCCCTGCTCTGGCTTTGGTGAATTCTCTCACCCTCCTGTGCTTCTGACTGTACCCAGTGCTTGTATAAATAAATAAATACATCTTAAAAAAAAAAATACTAACCAGCGTTGTCAAGAATGTAGTTAGGAAATTTGTTAGGTTTATTTTATCACAATAAAAAAAAGAATGTAGAATTAAGCACTCAAAGGTTAGGCTACAAAGATAATTACCAATATAATCACACAAAAATAGTGTCTAACATATAAGATTGTTTAAATTATGCCACATCCTGGAGCACCTCACTGCTGCTCCCCTCAGCAGTGTATTTCAGGAGATCCACTTGTTCTGCTCCCTACTCTGTTTCTGCTGAGTCCTCTTACCCTCTGCGCCTCTGGCCTATATCCCAGTTGTTCTCTGCATAAATAAATAAATATTCTTAAAAAATAAAGTAATTTTTGCCATATCCATTAAACAGGAGATTACATTATTCAGTCACTAGAAATATTTAGATATTTTCACTCTAGTTCCAAAGAGTTGGCCAAGATAGACTTGCCCAGGTCCCTTACCTCCTGTTTTTTTTTCTCTCCATGGAAGAAACAATTATTTTGGTTTCCTTAACATTTTTTTTATTGAGGTAAGATTCACATAAGATCAATCATTTTAAGTGAACAATTCAGTGACTTGTAGTACATTCACAGTGCTGTGCAAACACATTTTCATCTCTCTCCTAAACATTTTCATCACTTCCAAAAAACCCTGTACCCATTATACAGTCATTCCCCTTCCCACTCTCCCTTCAGTCCATGGTGACTACCAATCTGCTTTCTAACTTGATGGATTTACCTATTCTGAATATTCAATATAAATAGGGTAATACAATATGTGGTCTTTTGCTCTATGACTTCTTTCACTTTAGCAGAATGCTTTCCAGGTTCACTCAAGTTGCAGTATACTCTAGTATTTTGTATGGCATACACTTTGTATTGTGTGTATGTGTATATGTGTATACCACTATTTATCATATTTCATTAATTGATGGACATTTGGGTTGTTTCCACTTTTGAATTATTGGGAATAGTGCTGCTTTGAATATGTGTGTGTAAGTATTTGAACGTCTGTTTCCATTTCTTTGGAGGTATTAGGTATATCTAGAATTTCTGAGTCATATGGTAATTCTGTGTTTAACTTTTGAAGAACCACTAAACTGTTTCAGGGGAATGGTAGATTAGAATATTAAAAGTAAAAAAAAAAAGGATATCCATAGTCACACAACCATGATCCTTGGTATATTTCTTTCTATGCTTTTAATTTTTTTGTTTTTTTAAAGATTTAATTATTTATGCATGAAAGAACTGGGGTACAGGCCAGAGGTGTAGGGGGTGAGAGAATTCACCAGAGACAGTGAAGAACAGAGCACGCAGATTGACTGAAATACACTGCTGAAGGGAGCAGCTTGTGAGACAGGGGAGGTCTGCAGCAACATGTGGGTCACCTCCCTGCCCAGAGATCAAACTCTTGCTGTGGTGGCTGAGGATAGCTTGATAGTGCTGTCTTTAACCCTTGCGCCACTAGGGAGGCCCTTCTTCCAATCTTTCTTACAACATTCTTGTAAAAGCAACTGGCAAAGTATTACTCTTTCAATCTTAGAAGTGAGGAAACTGTTAACTTAAGGATGTCTTAAAACTGCTCTCTAATAGTGGAATTAAAATAGGATAAGGCAACAAGCTTGATCAACTGGTAGCAAGTCTATAGGTTCCTTTATCTGGTAGTGATACATTAATTAGAGTATATAATAAAGACTAGGACCCCCTATTACTATCCAGGTGATTGACATGTGGATGGCTACATACCATTGACCATAATTTAAATTTGTAGGTTTTGCAGTAAAAAGACTAGAGTTATTCCCCTTTTGCCAGCAGAGGGCAGTAAATATCACATCTGGGACCTCAGAGTTCAAAACAAAACCTTTGCCTGAGATTTTAATTTTCAACATGACTTTTTACATTTAAATAAAAATAAAAATTGAAAACTTTATTTTTTATTATTTTTAAAAAGGATTTATTTATTTATGCATACAAGAGCTGAGGTACAGGCCAGAGATGCGGGAGAGAGTGGGGTAAGAGGATTCACCAGAGACAGAGCGGGGAATAGAACAGGCAAACTGACTGAAATACACTGCTGAGGGTAGCAGCAGGTGAGACAGGAGAGGTCTGCCTTGCCATGTGGGTTTCTCCCTGGCCGGCTGGGGATCGAACTCGTGCTGCAGAGGCTGTGGATTGCTTCATAGTGCGGTGCCTAACCCCTTGCGCCACCAGGGAGGCCCCGAAAACTTTATTAAAACAGCTGAATTTGTTAATTCATCTTGTCCCCTCTCATCTCTGTCATTGGTATAGATCAGAACTTTAGTGTCAATAGTACATGTTGAGTTCTAGGAGCTCATGCCAGTCATTAGAAACTTTTTTTTTTTTCATAGAAGAACTAGGGTTCAAAACAAACTAGGGTGTAAGCCAGAGGTGCAGGGGTTGATAGGATTCACCAGAGACAGAGTGGAGGGGAGCAGAACAGGCAGATTTACTGAGATATACTGCTAAAGGAAGCAGCGGGTGAGATAGGAGAGGTCTACTACACCACATGTGGGTTAACTCCCTGGCCGAGCATCTGAGAATTCAGGCCCTAGTGGTGATAGTGCTGAGAATTAAACCCTAGGCTATTAGGGAGGCACCTGTGAATTATTTCAATAACTTTTTTCGTGACCTTTTTGCTTTTAGTCCCTATTTCAATTAACAGTAACACCACAGGGCCTCCCCGGTGGCGCAGCGGTAGAGCGCTGGGTTGCGAAGCTGCCCGCAGCCTCTGCGGCGCCGGTTCGATTCCCGGCTGCTCCCCGGCCACCAGAGGAGGGTCCCACATGGTGCGCAGACCTCTCCTGCCACCCGCTGCTCCCCTCAGCAGTGTACTTCGGTCCTTCTGCCTGTTCTGCTCCCCGCTCTGGCTCTGGTGAATTCTCTCACCCTCCCGCGCTTCTGACTGTACCCAGTGCATGTATAAACAAAAACAAATGAACAAACAAATAAATAAATAAATAAAACATGCCTCTATTAAAAAAAAAAAAAAAAAAAAAACAGTAACACCACAGTGATGTCGTTTTTGGGGTTTGGAGTGTGGGGAAGAAAAATCTGACACTTTTTAAAAAGATTTACTTATTTATGTATACAAGAACTGGGGTACAGGCAGAGGTGTGCAGGGTGAGAGGATTCACCAGAGACAGAGTGGGTAACAGAAGAGGCAGATTGACTGAAATACAACTGCTGAGGGGAGCAGTGGGGGAGACAGTAGAGATCTGCTGCACCATGTGGGTCACCTCCCTGGCCGGGGATCAAACTTGTGCTGCATTTGCTACAGATAGTGCTGTGACTTAATCCCTTGAGCCACCAATGAGGGCCCCCTATGCTTTCACTTTTTTTTTTTAAACTTTTTTTTTTTAAAGATTTTTATTTTATTTTATTTATTTATTTATACAAGCACTGGGTACAGTCAGAATCGCGGGAGGGTGAGAGAATTCACCAGAGCCAGAGCGGGGAGCAGAGCAGGCAGAAGGACCAAAGTACACTGCTGAGGGGAGCAGCGGGCGGCAGGAGAGGTCTGCGCGCCATGTGGGACCCTCCTCTGGTGGCCGGGGAGCAGTTGGGGATCGAACCGGCGCTGCAGAGGCTGCGGGCAGCTTCGCAACCCAGCGCTCAACCGCTGCGCCACGGGGGAGGCCCCTATGCTTTCATTTTTAAAGTGCTGAAAGAGTAATCCATAAGGTTTGTGTCATTAGCCCTACATAGTATAGAAATAGTAAAGTATAGAAACAAGGTTGTTAAAAGCATGTTTAGATTAAGTTACAATTGCTAGCAGTTAATTCTAAAAAGTTAAAGCTTCTATTCTATGTCTCAGAACTTATAATATGCATAGTGAAGCTCTAAGAGTGAGATAGGGTATATAGGAATCCTCACATTAATTATTATTATTTTTTAAAGATTTATTTATTTTATATAAGAACTGGGGTACAGGCCAGACGTACGGGAGGGTGTGAGGATTCACCAGAGACAGCGGGAAGTAGAACAGGCAGACAAACCAAAAACACTGCTGAGGGGAGCAGCAGGTGAGTCAGGAGAGGTCTGTTGCACCATGTGGTAGCTCCCTGGCTGGCTGGGAATCGAACCCACACTGCAGAGGCTGCAGAAAGCTTCACAGCTCTGTGCTCAACCCCCTGCACCAGTGGGGAGGCCCTCCTCAAATTATTTTTGATCACAAAATCCTTTTTCCATGGGGCTGCTTGAGGGAATATGCTTTGATAGATTTGGGATCTGCTAAATACAGTAAAGCAATTACCAAATGGGAAGTACCAAATGTAAGCCTTACATAAAGTGTACGGTCTACATAGTCCAAGTTCTGTATCTGAGAGTAATACTAAGTCACAGAGTTTTGGCTGTTTGCCTCTTTAAACAGGATCCCAGAGAGGCTGGGAAAAAGCTGGGGTCATTCAATCTTTCAGAACAAGTGACACTAATTGGTGTGCTTATTTCAGGATAGATTGTGTAGGTAATACTTTTTTACATTTCTCAAATCATTTGGTTATCTCTGGACCACATTTTGAAGAAATAATATTGCATGAGAACACGGAGCAGGTTTTCTATGATCCAAGCAGATGGGGTAAAAAAGGAGTACTGGAGCCCTCAGTGACTTTTGCAGGCTTTCTTTGGGATTTTACTGGGTACAGAGCAGGCAGGGGTGCTGGGGGGCCGGGAGGCTGGCAGGCCTCCCAGTCCCCAGCAAGTCTTCAGTCTGTCTGGGCTCTCCGGCATTCTCTGGTGGCCTTGTTCTCTGCTGCTCTCGTGGTTTTTCTGGTGTCCCTGTGACATCGCCCTTTTAAGTAAGTCCAGTCTCTCAGCACAGGTGTATCCACTTATTTATGCCCACATCCTCCTCCAGATGCCCACCATCAGGCATGCATTCAGGACCTCAGGTATCCATCATCAATCCTAATGGCGGGAGGGCAGAAAAGACTGATGCTTTTTTACTTATCCTACAGATGTGGAAATATTGCAGCAAACTCTTGGCCTAGGGAGTTACAATCAAGTGTCATGGAGGGAGGGTGGCAGCTGTTACTTTTAATAAGTGTGCTCAGAGAGGAAGGAAAAGGAAGGCCCTTTGTGTTCTTGCTGGTGGAAGGAACTCTTGTAGTTGGCAGTTTGCCAGGCTCCCAAACATGTTGTTTTTGACAGTACTTGGTCTCTGGAGAGGGTGAAATGCTTGGCAGTTCACTCAGACCCTCCTCCTGTTCTGTGTACTTGAATGCATGTCAGTCACCTTGGAAAGGAGCTCATCTGTTACCAAATAATTGCAACATTGCGTTGCTAGCCACTTAGCTCTCTCCCACCATCTTTGCCTTGTTATCAAATTGCTCCTGGCAAGCATTCAGATTTGCATAAATTGCTTTTCACAGTAGAGACTTTTGTTTTCTTCAAATTGCTCTTTTTATTGCAAGGTGGAGCAAATCAAAGAAGGAAAGATACTCCAGCTGAAAAAGCAGGAATACCTACTTTGTTTCTGTTTACAGATTACTGATCTGGGGGAGTTTGCAATCCAATGAGCAAAATGGACAGAAAGAAAGGCTAACAGTATAATCCAACCATCTGATACATAAAACATTCACACATATGTAATTCTTATATAAATTATTTGTCTATTATATATTGTTCTATATATTATTGGAAATAGTGGAAAAATAATTCATTCGATAAACATTTTTGAGTGTTTGGTGTTTTAACAGCGGGAAGCACAGTGCAGAGTGCAGGATCTCTATGATCCCAGGAGACAGGGTAAAGAAGGGGAGTCCTGGAGCCCTCCGGGGCTTTTCAGGCTTTTATTTGTGTTTACCAGGTACACAGCAGGGTGGGGGGGGGGGCAGCTTCAGGAGGCTGGCAGGCCTCCTAGCCTAAACCCCCCCCCGCCAATCTTTACTCTTTCTGGGCTCTCGGGCATTCTCTCGTGGCTTCTGCTTCTCTGCTGTTCTCTTCTATGGTTCTGCTCCTCTGGCATCCCGTGACACCGCTGTTATGAGCCCAGTCTCTCAGCTCAGGTGAATCCAACTGACATATGCGCACACCCTACATCAGGTGCCTGCCATCAGGCATGCATTCAGGACCACAGGGATCCATCATCAATCCTAATGGCAGGAGAGCAGAAAAGCCTGATACTTTTTTACCTTACCTTACAGTCAGGTACTGGGGAACTATTGGTGTACAAGATATAATCACCACATTGGAAGAAGCTCAAAGGCTAGAAAGGGGATACTGACAGTTAATAAATGAGGGCAATAAATTGGTTGGACACTGGAGCTTAACCTCTGCACCACTCTGAAGTCACAAATGGTAGAATATCAAAGCTACTGAGGGGTAGGCAGAGCCAAGATGGGGGGGGGGCAGGAAATATGTATTATTGACCCTTAAACAAGATGGGTTTGAACCGTGCAGGTCCACTTAAACTTGACTTTTTATCAGTATAGTTGGCTCTCTATCTTCTCAGTTCCACATTCAAGAATTCAACTGAACTCGGGATTTTGGAACCCAGAGGGCCAACTCTAAAGAATTGGTGCATCCTGGCAATTTGGTTTGGGGGGAGGTGTTAGAGCCCCTAACTCTCACATTGTTCAAAGGTCAACTGTACTTACTTATCTGAAGTTGTTAGTGTGTACACTGAAGGATATTCCGGGAACCCCAGTGTGGAGGCAGGAATGGACACAGTGCAGGTTTTCTGATCCCATGCAGACCGGGTAAAGGAGGAGTCAGAGTCCTCAGTGACTTTAGCAGGTCTTTTATTGGGGTTACCAGGTACACGGCAGGCAGGGGTGCTGGGTGGCCGGGAGGCTGGCAGGTCTCCCAGCCCCCAGCAGGTCTTCACTCTGGGCTCTCAGGCCTTCTCCCGGCTTCTTTTTCTCTTGCTTCTCTCTCGGCTTCTCTTTCAGCTTCTCTTTCGGCTTCTCTTTCGACTTCTCATGGCTTTTTCTGGCGTCCCTGTGACACCGCCCTTAAAAGCACAGTCTTGGCCCAGGTGTACCCACTTCAGGTGCCCGCCATCAGGCATGCATTCAGGATCACAGGGTTCCCTCATCTATTCCTGATGGCGGGAGGGCAGAAAAGCCTGATTTTACCTTACCCTACACCCAGACTTGCACACTACAGGGATTCTGCCATCCACCACAAAAAGATAAAGCATATATGTTTTAAAGATTTATTTTTATTTATTTATGCATATAAGAACTGGGGTGTAGGCCAGAGGTGTGGGGCGGTAAGAAGATTGACCAGAGACAGAATGGGGTACAGAACAGGCGAATCTACTCAAATACACTGCTGAGGGGAGCAGTGGGCGAGACAGGAGAGGTCTGCTGCACCATATGTGGGTCACCTCCCTGGTGGGGGATTAAACTCAGACCATAGCAGTTATAGCATGATAGTGCTGCGACTTAACCCCTATGTCACTAGGAAAGCCTGACAGTTCAATAGGATTAGTGTGCATAGAGAGGGAAAAGAAAGGTTTATAGTTTCCCCATTAAACTCCCCCAAATTACCCATCCCCTTGTGGATAAATGTCCGGTCAGTTTGCCTGAAGCGTGACCGTTGAGGTCCGGAAGTTTGCCATAAGTCTAAAGCAACTTCTGGCAGGGAATCATAGAAAAGGGGAAAAAGTATCAGACATGTCTAGGTAGAAAGAAGCAAAATCAAAAATCAAGATAAAGGGTTTCCATTGTCAGCCACCCCATGTGTCTCTCCCCAATGTACGAGCTCACACAGGCTCAGGTGGCAGCAGCAACCCCTCTCCTCCCCTTCCCACTCCCACTTATTTTCTGTGCCCCTCGTCTCCCCTTCCGTCTTCCTGTTCTTTTCCTGATGCTGTCCCAGTCCCCCCTTTAAGGACCTCAAATGATTAAACAAACACCCAAATTTCAAGGGGCTCAAACCCAGCTCTATGGGATTCAGTCTCATGCTCTACCAGCTATACTAAACCGCTGGCCATGATGGCAGTATTCCTGCTGAATCTGAGTAAAGCCAAGCCTCAGATCAGGGCCATACCAGGATCCAGACCAGATTATGGGCAATGGGTTTCAATAGCACATATTAAATTCCCTTTCTTTTTTTTTTTTTTTTAATAGAGGCATGTTTTTATTTGTTTGTTTGGTTTATACATGCACTGGGTACAGTCAGAAGCACTGGAGGGAGAGAGAATTCACCAGAGCCAGAGCGGGGAGCAGAGCAGGCAGAAGGACCGAAGTACACTGCTGAGGGGAGCAGTGGGCGGCAGGA
The DNA here is from genome assembly GCF_014898055.3 of Talpa occidentalis. Taxonomy (NCBI): domain Eukaryota; kingdom Metazoa; phylum Chordata; class Mammalia; order Eulipotyphla; family Talpidae; genus Talpa; species Talpa occidentalis. The sequence goes on from NW_023605300.1 coordinate 16,380, forward strand.
GAGGTCTGCGCGCCATGTGGGACCCTCCTCCGGAGGCCGGGGAGCAGCCGGGGATCGAGCCAGTGCTGCAGAGGCTGCGGGCAGCTTCGCAACCCAGCGCTCAACCGCTGCGCCACCAGGGAGGCCCCTTAAATTCCCTTTCTTTCCTCCCTCCCCTCCCTTCCTCTGCTACACCCTCTACTGGCAATACACTGCCCAACATCAGACTCAAATCCACAACCCTGGATTAGAGTTTCATACTCTTCCAGGGAAGGTGGTCAGGAACTTCCTCATCAGAGACCCTGGCTGCCTTGCCCTGTGTCTTCATCAAATAGTTTGTGGTCACTCCTTATTTTTGAATTTATGTTTGTGTGTCCATCTGGAATTGGAATTTAAAAAATGTGTGTTCAACTGCTTTTCTCTGACAATTGAGGAAAAGAAGTTGTTGCCCTGATTTTCCCACAAGCAAGGTGATACTTCCCATTTAGTTTTCTCCATGTTTGGCCAATCTGTGTGCTAATGAGCATGATAACAAAAGTTTCCAGTCATTTGTCACGTGGCCAAAGAGTCAGCTGTAAAGTGTCCCAGAAGCTGATTTGCAGATACATTTTGTAGGGTAAATGAAGATTGGTCAGGCTTTTATGCTGCTGGCCTCTGTGGCTATCACCTGCAGCCTTGAATGCAGGAGGCATTTGGGAGCGTGGCTCCGGGTATGTATGCCTAATGGTGGACACCTGGAGTATGGTGTGGGCATGTGTAAGTATGCACACCTGTGCCTAGGAGGTCAGTGATATAAGGGCAGCATCACTCAAGAGACTGCGCAGAAAAAAAAATGGCTATTGGTGGTGTGGTGTGGGGTTGGGGGGTGGGGTTTGGGGGGGTGGGAGGAGCAGCTATGCGATGAAGAGACCAGTCGAGAACATCAGAGTGAGCCCAGAGAGAGTAAAGATTTTGCAGGGACTGGGAGGCCTGCCAGCCTCTGGTCCAGCCCAGCTGTCTGCCCTGCACCTAGTTGCCTCTCTACAAATGATGTAGAAATGTTGGTGGGATGAAGGATGTCTTGACTAACTCCACAAACAGGTTTTAAAGACCGCCCCCCAACCCCAGACAGATCATTAAAAGCCTGAAAAAGCAACTGAGGGTTCCAGGACTCTCCTTTACTGATCTCTGAAATCTCCTGAATCCAGAGACTTGTCGCATGCCTTGCTGGCACTACACCTTTAAATTGCCTTCTAAAGAAATGCTACTAATACTCTGGTCTCAAATCTCATCTACCTCTTCTGCTGTCACCAATTTTAAGTGATTCAGTATGTAGAAGTATTTATGCTCCAGAGTCCCAAATTTCAGAACAAGGCATGGGAATGCCTTTGGGTATACACAATCCCAAATAGGTGCTTAAAGTAGTGACAATACCATGAAGTCCAACGTGTACTGTGTGTGGGTTGGTGGGGTACCACTCAGTCATAAATTCATCTAATCATCTTGACTCATCTGGAAAAAGGATAGGATAAACAATAGGACTTGAGCTGAACAGATGCAAAGTTTACTTAGGACTTGAGCTGAACAGATGCAAAGTTTACTTACCGCTTCCTGTTAATGACAAATGTTTAGATTTGTTTTCAACTAGAAAATGTTGCTATGAATAGTGTCGTATCTATTTCTTTGAACACATGTGCAAGAATTTTTCCTAGAAACGTTGTAGGCACATTTAATTTTACAAGATATTTCATAATTGTTTTCCCAAGTGCTTATTCCAACTTGGATTACCAAATCAGCTGTGTATATACAGTTGCTCCAGTGCTCATCAACAAACTCACTTTTCACGCTACATTTTTACTGTTCATGGCATTCCACGTTACACCATTTCTCCAATTTGTTTTCAAATAACTCTCAAACAGACGTGTGGGCTAGGTATTACTATTGACACTTTGCAGAGAAACCAAAATATACCCTTGATTTAAGACAAGTTTCTTTTTTCTTTTAAAAAATATTAAAAAACGTCTTTTCAATTTTGCTCATTGCACTTATTCCTCTGCAGCCCTCGAAAGGCTGCTAACGGGAAGGTTCTCTGGGCGGGATATCCAGACTTGGCAGCGTTTTCCACCCCTCCTCCACCCTCTCCAAAGCCAGCTCAGTGCTAAGCCCCCCTGAGGCCGTCGTGGCTCAGTAACGCGGGGAAACCACATGATTTGGACCCCTGGGGACTCCGTAGTCCCCCCCTGCTCTCCCTCCGCCCCTTTCCACGCTCTGAGGGCGCCCTCCGCCGCGCTGGAGAAGGCGGGGCCCGGGATTCCGGACCGCAAGACGCGTCCGGATTGGTCGAATCTTGAGGCGCATGCGCCCTGGTCACCGGAAGTGCTGTCGTCGCTCCCTTTCTCAAGCCCCTGGAGCCCAGGTTGGAGGGCTGCCCCGGAAGTCTTCCCCCTGTCCCCCGCCCGCGGCAAACATGGCGGTGGACTCGGCCATGGAGCTGCTATTTTTAGATACTTTTAAACACCCGAGCGCTGAGGTAAGGCTTCCCGTTAAGGTTCCCACTCTGCTGCTTGACTTGGGGATCCTTACAAAAATATCGCTTGGCGTGCATCGACTTTACCTTCTGCTGATTGTCTCTTTCATTCCTCTTATACACGCCCCCTCCCCCAGCTTGGGTACGGGGACGCGTCTGAGGGCAGGCGGCGGTGGCCCCCCTCCTTTTCCGACTTTCCCTGAGGTCCCTTGTTTTTGGTCGAGTTGGCTGCCGTGCTAGCATTACTTTTGTTGTTGTGATTCCTTTCATTTGAAAAGGATCAGAGTTCCAAGGTTTACTTCAGGGGGTGTTGGGGAGGAGTCTTGGGCAGGTAGTGTTTGACAGCAGTGCAGCTGACAGAGCAGCTACGTTGGTTTCGTGATGCCTGACTCTCTCTCCTTTTCTGATGGGATTTAAATTGCCAAGCTGTGACTTTTATTGGATTTGGGATTTCGGCGTTCCCTGGTTTCCCAGAAACTTTAATGCTTACGTTTTGGAAAAGGTCTCACACATTAGGACATGCACTGCTTACACGGAACGGTCTTTGCGTGGAGTATATTTGCGAGCAGGGGAGACTAAAGAGAACTGTAGTTCAAACTGTGGTCAGAAAAGACAGATGTATCGTCGTTTTGAGGGCCAGGGGTAGGGTGTTAATAATCGTGCTGTGATAATTTGAGCGGCCCTGACCGTGTGACTGGTTCTGCTATACGTGAATTGAATAGCTAGTGATTTAGAGGTTTCCCAAAGCCGACCAAAAATGAACATGAGAAGTTCATAGAGAAATTAAAAAAAAAAAACAACAAAAACAAACCCTAACAGAATTCACACTTCTCTTTCATTGTAAGCTTAATCAGTTTAGACAACTATTTTTTTTTAAAGATTTATTTATTTATTTCTGCATATAAGAGCTGGGGTACAGACCCGAGATGGTGGAGGGTGAGAGGATTCACCAGAGACAGAATGGGGAACAGAACAGGCAGACTGAAATACACTCCTGAGGGGAGCAGCGGGAGAGTCAGGAGAGGTCTGCTTGCCATGTGGGTTGCTCCCTGGCTGGCTGGGGATCGAACTTGTGCTGCAGAGGCTGTGGATTGATTCCCAGTGCGGTGCTCAACCCCTTGCGCCACCAGGGAAGCCCTAGAGAACTATTCTTTATTCCAAGAAAGCGATGCTGTTGGATAGATAGTGGCTGTATCTTAATGACAATCTTGGTCTTGTAATTATTTTAACAAATGGTCTATATGTTTGTAAAAGTCAAAAATTCGGAAACTTTAGCATGTCTTACTAACTGAATTAATTTATGGTCTCTCATTTCATGTGAGTCAATTAGCTCTGTGTAATTACTATATTTTGTCATTCCAGCTAGGTTTTAGATAATACATAATGCAGGCAGTAGTTGGGTCAGAAGTAACCTGTGATGAATTAGTTAAATAGTATTAGTTTAGGAAAATTGGCATTCGTTCACTTATTGTATACTTAAGAATCTGGTATTTCTTAATCCATTCTTAGACAAATATTGAGGAGGAGGAGAGTAAATACCTTCTGGCAATGATTGGAGAAGACTCAAGTAGAGATGACATTTGAACTGAGACTTGGAGGAGGAGGATTAGGGGCTTCTGGGGCATTTGGAATATGGGTATGCTTTTTTCTCAAGGAGTTTATAGCTAAGTATTGGAGATTGGGCCCACAAAATAATGATTTGAGTTAGGAGGTGATGAGCTTGGAGGTGGTTTCTTGGAGTTTGTCCCTTTGTTTCCAAAAATGCCCACCAGTGTCTGACATTAGGACCCAATCAATGTTTACCACTCCTTGTGGTACAACTGAAGACTGTGATTTCAGATGAGGGAGAGCTCACTTTTCATTTTAGGCTATCAGGGAAAACTTTAACAAGGTAGGCAGCATATGAATTGGTCTTTGGTGGAAGAAGAAATATTACACTATAGTAAACAGGAATACTACAGGTATTCTTTGGTATGCTTTCCACACCTTCAGGCTATGCCAAAACTAGGAGTGCGAAGTGGCATCCGAAGAGCAGTTTGAAGCCAAATCATGGAGTTCCTTGAATGTATAGTAAAGGCATATATACTGGGTAGTTTTTGAGCAGGCATTATATGATTTGTAAAATTTATTAAGTTGATTAATTGAGCAATAATAGCTAAAATGGTTCAGAAAAGTTTGACGTGGCAAGTCAAGAAGAAATAGTGAGACATAATGAGAAAACGGGCCTCCCTGTGGTGCAAGGAGTTAAGTGTCAGCACTGTGAAGCTGTCAGCAGCCACTGCAGCACAAGTTCAATCCCTGGCCAGGGAGCTAAGCTACATGGTACAGCAGACCTCTCCTGTCTCGTCCAATGCTCCCCTCAGCAGTATATTTCAGTTAGTCTGCCTGTTCTGTTCCCCACTCTTGTTTATGGTGAATCCTCTCACCCCCGTACAACTCTGGCCTACACCCCAGCTCTTGTATGCATAAATCAATAGAATAAATCTTAAAAAAAAAGCAAAAACCAACTCAGGTTAGCAGATGGGCAGTCATCTTTTTAGCCCTTTTGAATGATTATTGGTGCAAAGCACAGAGCTTTGGTAAATTAAATACATTGTCTCTAGTACTTCCATGATTTTTGAAAGATTTTTCTCCTTTTAATAGAAAAGTGAAAGGGGCATGAGAGACTAACTTTCCTAAAGTGGCAGTTGAATTAAGACTCGCCAAACACATTGTCTAGCTCTAAAGCTGTGTCATGCCATGTTCCAGTGGGATTAAGTAGGATGGGGTAGGTATAAGGTAAACTTTGGATATAGTATTGATAGGACGACAGTTGATTGTGCCAGAAGCAGGTTTGATGGGAACAAGATAATTTTAATTTTTGATGTGTAGAGTGATACATGCTTGTGCTAAGAAGCTGGGATGTGTTTAACATTTACGTATAAAAAATACTTTTGAAGGTGGGTATATAGCTCTAGAGGGGCAGTACAAGTATCAGGACCAAAAAACCAAAACCCACTGTCCTTAATTTGAAGAAAATTTAAGCTGATGGGGAAAGACACAGACTTTTATTCAGCTTTCACACAAGGAGAATATTTAAAGGGGCTTAAGTCGTACTAAATGAATTTTAAATTTGTTTGTGGTTTGTATGCCACTTCTTTAAAAATATAAACTAAGGAGCCTCCCCTGGTGGCGCAGGCGGTTGAGTGCAGCACTGTGAAGCTGTTGGCAGCCTTTGCAGTGCTGGGTCGATCCTAGCCGCTGGGAGGGTCCCACATGTCGCGGCAGACTCTCCTGTCTTGCCGGCTGCTCCCCTCAGCAGTGTTTTCAGTCTGTCTGCCTGTTCTGTTCCCCACCCTGTCTCTGGTGAATCCTCTCACCCTCCCGTGCATCTGGCTGTACTCTGGTTCTTGTATAAATAAATAAATCTTTAAAAATATATATCTATATAAACTAAGTTATTTTATTAAATTTTAAATTCATTGTAGAAAAATCAGAAATGTTATGCAGAAAAGCAAAGGCTTTACCAGTTCCCTTTTTTTATCTCAGCAGTCCCTAACAGCTTTCTTTAAAAAAAGTCCTTTAGGGCCTCCCTGGTGGTGCAGGGATTAAAGTCTCAGTGCTATCAAGCTAACACAAGCCACTGTAGCATGAGTTCAATCCCCAGCCAGGGAGCTAACCCATGTGGTACAGCAGACCTCTCTGTCTTGCCCCGCTGCTCCCCTCAGTGGTGTATTTCAGTAGATCTGTTCTGCTCCCCACTCTGTCTCTGGTGAATCCTCTCACACCCCCACACCTCTGGGAAAAAATCCTTTAGTACATTCTCTATCTGTTTGAATGTATACACTCATCACCACACAAATATACCATATACTGTTTTGTGATTATTTTCTCACCTAACAATGTCTTGTACATCTTTATAAATTGGGAAGTACATTTATATACCATTTAAAAATTATGTTTCATTTTTAAACATTATCTTTTTTTTTTTGATTAGGTAAAACATGTATGAGGTACAAATTCAAAAAGTACAAAAGTGTATACAGTAAAAAGTAAGTCTGTCTCCCCTCCCTGATCATACTTTTCCTTCCCTAAATATTTTATTTAATATCATTTTATTGACTGTATAATGTTTAAGTGTGTTATATGTTGAATTCTATTTATTTAGGTTTGTGACTTTTTGCAGTGATGTGATATTCTTTTCTTTTTTTTTAAAGACTTACTTGTTTATGCATACAAGAACTGGGGTACAGGCCAGAGGTGTGGGGGGTGAGAGGATTCACCAGAGACCATCAGGAACAGAACAGGCAGAGTAACTGAAATACACTGCTGAGGGGAGCAGCGGGCGGGCGAGTCAGGAGAGGTCTGCTGTGCCATGTGAGTAGCTCACGGGCCGGCCAGGGATAGAACTCATGCTGCAGAGGCTGAGGATAGCTTCATAGTGCTGTGCTTAACCCCTTGCACCCTCAGGGAGGCCCTTCTTTTTTTTATTTTTTCTTTTAAGATTTATTTATTTATGCATTTAAGAACTGGAATGTAGGCAGTGAGAGGATTCACCAGAGTCAGAGTGGGGAACAGAACAGGCAGACTGACCGAAACACACTGCTGAGGGGAGCAGCAGGCAAGACAGGAGAGGTCTGCTGCACCATGTGGGTTAGCTCCTTGGCCAGGGATTGAACTCTTGTTAAAGCGGCAGCTGATAGCTTCATAGTGCTGAGACTTAACCCCGTGCATCACCAGCGAGGGCCCGAAGATCTCTTGCATCTCAAGATAAATGTGGCTTAGTGTCCTGGAATCTGACCAGTCTATTCTTTTTATTCCTATTACTTTCTTAATCTTGATTTCCAATGATCAGTTTTGCTTCCTAGGTTTATATATTCCTTAAGCCCCACTTTCATAGTATTATGTTTAACTCTCCGAAAATACAGTTCAATCAAAAATTTTTTTTAAAAGATTTATTTATTTATGCATACAAGAGCTGGAGTGCAGGCCAGAGATGCAAGGGTAAGAGGATTCACCAGAGACAGAGTGGGTAACAGAAACAGAACAGGCAGACTGACTGAAATACACTGCTGAGGGGAGCAGCGGACGAGACAGGAGACTTCTGCCTCACCATGTGGGGTTGCTCCCTGGCCGGCCGGGGATTGAACTCGTGCTGCCGAGGCTTCGGATTGCTTCATAGCGTGGTGCTTTAACCCCTTGCGCCACCAGGGAAGCCCTCAATCAACTTTTATTAAGCATCTATTACAAGTTTTTCATTCCTAAAACGAATATGCTTTGCACTCTAACAGTAAACCGAGATTTTTGGTTTTGGTTCTCTTGAAATGCCACTCTACTGGAAGAGAGAAACAGAAGCAATCACAATTTAATTGATAAGAGGTTTTGGACCCAAGGGAAAGGCACCTCTTTCAATTGATCTAATTCAGCTTTCCAGAGAAAGTTGACATGAAAAGGTGTTGGGGGCAAATGAGTGTGGGAGCAGAAACAATAGCTTGAGTTGAGGGCTTGATATGGGGTAATAAGAAGAGACAATACTTTTCGATAAGACCAAGGAATTTGGCCTGCAAACAGTAAGAAACAAGATCATTTACGTTCTAGAAAGAGACTACACTGCAATAGAATGGACTGGAGGGAGAGAGAAAGAAACATAAAAAAACAGGAACTTACTGCTATTACTCTAATGAGAGAGTGCATGAGTGATACGCGGCAATACTGAGTGGTGCCCAGGGATCCCAAATTATTAAGGGTGAAAACCTATATTAGCTATTTGAAGGGTTTGTGCCTGCCTGTGTGCATAAAAGCAGTGTAATCAAACTTTGGTATGTCAGAAGATTTTTAATCAGTGAGAGATTCAAAGCAAATAGAGAGGGAAGAGTAGGGATGTAGGGGAACAGTAAAATTCAAAATATGCATTCCTGCTCAAATCTGAAATCAGCTGTTCCTTCGTGGGCAGACATTCAAACCAAACAGGCAGGGCTCAACTGGAGCAGCCAAGGCCCAAGAATAGAGCTGCCAGGAGAACGAATCCAAGGCAACCTCTGGCAAGAAGTATAAGCAGAGGTTGAGCAGGACCCAAAAAGCTGCAAGAGGAGGACAGAAACAAAGTTCAAAATGTACCTTTCAAGCTGAATCCACTGCAAGGTCAAGATGGCAGCTGCCATAGTTTCTGAAGAGAGCAGGATGGTGTCACCTGCTCTGAAGTGCTGAAGTTGGTGAAAGAACTGTAGGTGGGAGCCAGCTAAAGGGTAGTGCCTGGTACCTGAGCAAAAACAGGAGACACAAACAACACACATGCAAACACACATGTGCACACACATGTCCTCAGGGGCAATGAAACTGAAATGTGAGCAAGAGGGCCTGGTGAAGCAGAAGACCCATTCTGGCCCAGTAGCTCTGTCTTTTAATAGCTGCTCCATTCTTCCGTTCCAGCTGTCCTCATTCAAGAAGTAAGGGTAGAGGTGACAGGACTCACAGCTCTCCTACATATTGTTTAAACTAGAGGAACTAGAGAAGTGGCTGCAGGGATGGAGGAAATACACAGATTTCAGAGCTATTTAGAGGTTTAATCAACAACTTGATATTTTGGATGAGTGATTAATTTAGGTAGAGAGAATAAGAAGGAACCAGACCATTGTGTGGGATAGTGGTGTGATTGCTAATAATGAAAGTTCAGTTTTAGACTTGTTGAGTTCATGGTGCTGGAGAGACGTTCAAGTGGAGTTGTCCAAGGAACAGTTGGCTATAGTGGCTTGAGACTTAAGAGAGGTGCTAGACAGA
>NW_023605301.1:0-25613 GCF_014898055.3 Talpa occidentalis
CCCCGCCAGCCTCCAGAAACCCCCGGGGCGCAGAGCTTCCCACCAGGCCACAAAGGTTTCGTGAGTCCAGGATTGCCCAGCGAGACAGGGACTGGCTGTGTGGGGCGGGCAGGGGTCCCGGGAGAGAGCTCCGGGGTTGGGGGGTGAGCGGACCTGAAGGTTTCCTGGAGGGCTGGGCGGCCCCGACGGAGGATGGGCAGTCGCCTGCCGGGAGAGCTCAGTGCCCCAGGCCACGGCCGGGCTCCTGGGGCTCCTGGCTCCTGGGTCCGGCTCCTGCCAGCAGTTTCCTGCTTTGAAGCTTCCCGGGGAGCCGAGTCCCTGCCTTAGGTCTTTGCAAATGGAACTGCCCCGGCACCGCAGCCCGTCTGCCCGTGGCCCCAGCAGCCGAGCGCCCGCCAGCACCCACTTCCTCCCCCGCCGGCCCGCGGGGTCTGGCCCTGCCCGCGCCCCTGCAAGACCAGGGGCCAAGCCCTGACCGAGCAGCCCCGCGCCGACCCGCGCGCGGAGCCGAGGGCTTCTGGGCGGCCCGGGCTGGGCTGGGCTGGCTGCGGAGCCGCGCGTCACGGGCGCCGCCGGAGACGCCGCGGCCCGATAGGCGGAGGCGCGGGCGGGCAGCCGGGAGCGGGGGCATAAAAGTGCGGAGACCGGCCGGAGCCGCGGGCGAGCGCGGGTCCTCCTGACGGCGGCGCCTCCCTCCCGAGCCCCTCCCGCCCTCGGCCCTTGCCCGGCTGCCACCCGCCCCCCTCTCTGCGCCCGCTCCCCGCTCCCCGCGCTCGCCGCGTGGCCCCGCAGGGCGCTGCAAGATGCTCCTGCCCCTGGCGCTGCTCTTGCTCGGGCCCCTGGCGCAGGCGGCCGAGCACCCCGAGGCGGCGCGGGGGGCGCCCTCCCTGCCCAACGGCTCGCACTTCTTCTGGAGCAACTACACCTTCTCCGACTGGCAGAACTTCGTGGGCCGGCGGCGCTACGGGGCCGAGTCCCAGAACCCCGCGGTGAAGGCGCTGCTGACCGTGGCCTACGCCCTCATCATCGTCTGCTCCGTCTTCGGCAACGCGCTGGTCTGTCATGTCATCGGCAAGAGCCGGCGCCTGCACTCGGCCACCAGCCTCTTCATCGTCACCTGGCCGTGGCCGACATCCTCATCACCCTGCTCAACACGCCCTTCACCCTGGTGAGCCCCTGCCCTGCCCCTCCCGCCCCGCCTCCTCCTCCTCCCCCCTCTGCCCCCGCCTCGGGCCCTTCCCGCTCCCGCCCAGCCCGGAGCCCTCCCGTCTCCGCTCTGCCCTCTGGGTTTCGGCCCAGGCCTCCCGACAGCCCGACAGCCCGACAGCCTGTGTCTGCCTGTGTCTGGGTCTCCCCCACCCCGACACCCCCCCAGCCCCCGGCCCCGGAGGTTTGTTTTTCTGTGATCCTGCCTCTCCCGCTCCCCCCTGCCCGGCTCTGGGTGCTGCCCGGGTGCAGGGAGGCGGCTCTGGACGGGGCTCTTGCACATGGAGCAGGAAGTGGGAGCCCTTGAGACGCCAGTGGAGGCGGCCGGGCCTTGGCTCAAGTGCAGCCCCCCCCCCCCCCCCGCGCCGTGGCTGGCACGCCAAGCGTTCCTGCCGGATGGGCCCTTCGGCGCCTCTCCACCCCGTCCTGGTCCTGCCCCCTGCGCCGGGGCCCGGGGCCAGATGTGTGACGCGGGCTGGGCAGGCCGGGGCGGTGGGACCTCCGTCTCAGGAGGGGCCGCGGTGCTGGTTCCTGTCCCTCTGGATGGGACGGTGGGTGCGCCGGGGCCTGGGCCCCGAGGGCTGACTCAGCTCGTGGTGACAGCTGCTCCTGTGGCTCCCTCTGGGTTGCATTTCTTCAATTTATGGACTAACCTCGTTGTTTGAGTCCCAGTGCAGTGTCTGTCTCGGGCCTCCTTGCGCACACACTCGCACACACTCGCACACACACACACTCAGGAGGAGGGGTGGAGCCCCCCAGCTCCCTGGTGCGCACCTGTCCCCTCACCTTCAAAACGCCCCGTTGTCCTCCCTCCCGGGAGCGTCACTCACTTCTTGCAGCATCCGGGTCCCCGAGAGGCCGTCCCTTGAGCGGGCCCTCGCCGGTGGCCGCGGCCAGGATGGGAATCCCTCACGCAGCCCCCGGGGCAGCGGGGAGTGGGGCGCGCTTGACCCACGCTGGGCCTCATGGCTCCATACCACGGCGCCTCTCTCCCCAGCGCACGTCCAGACGGTTCTGGGATGTGCAGGAAGCTCCGGGCTCGGGCACAGGGCCCCAAACACTGCTCTGCCGCCTTGCAGCCCTGGAGGCCTCTCCGGCGCCCCGCCGCGCCCCGCCTCCATCCTAACCTTGGCCCGGCCACTCGGCGCGGAGCTGGAAGACGTGGTGTCTGATGCTCAGGAGCAGACATGGGCGGGTGGTGAGGAGGGCCCCAGCCCCTGGCTGCAGGGAGCATGGCAACCCCCGCCCTAGAGGACGCCTCACGGTGCCAAGAGCCCAGCCCCTGCTTCATGACAGTCCAGAGCAGCCGAAGTTGTCGGTGCTTCCAAGGGGCCAGCCACGGGGGAGGGGCTGGGACAGCAGCAGGCAGTGGGCAGAGCCCCGTGATGGGGCCTCGGCTGGGGCTGCGCTCGGCCACACTGCCCCCAGGCCTGGCTTCTCTGCCTCCCACCCTGGCCCTGCCCTCGCCTCTCTGGGCCTCCCCAGCACCCACAGGTGCCAGCGCCACCCACACGCCATGTTGTGACTTTTCAGTGTCTCTCCCCCGTTAGACTGAAATCCCACTGGCCACAAATGACTTTTATTTGCATGAAAATAGCTACTCCATTTCCAGTAATATCTCCAGCAACCTGCCAGACGTATTTCACCCTCTAGATACTTTTAAAAATGTAATCTTTACAATAAACCTGCAAAGCCGGGGTTTTTAAGCCGTTGTTTCTTTCACAAATGGGAAAACAGGTAGAGAGTTTATGCAGCTGCCCAAGGCCGCACAGCTTGAAAATACCAGCCACGGGAAGTTGCCTCCACAGCCCCCCCACGCTGCCGGCACCTCCAGGCGCCGCCACGGCAGATCAGGGCCGTGAGCTGAGTCGCGGCAAAACACGTCCCGCTGGGCACGAGCACATGTGGCCCTGTTGGCGGCGCCGCGGGGAGAGGGTGAGGCTGAAGGAGGCCTCTGGGGTCTCCCCAGACGGCGCAGGTGGGGAGAGATGGGGCCGAGCCTCACGGTCTCCTGAGCCCTGCGGGTCGCCCGCAGGTCCGCTTTGTGAACAGCACCTGGGTGTTTGGGAAGGCCATGTGCCACGTCAGCCGCTTCGCCCAGTACTGCTCCCTGCACGTCTCGGCGCTGACCCTGACGGCCATCGCTGTGGACCGCCACCAGGTGAGGCCTCCCGCCCTCCCCTCCGCCTTGGCCTTCCCTGGGCGGGGCGCCGGCAGGGCCTGCTGCAGGCCGCGCGCGCGGGCAGTGAGCGGAGGGTCTGCTCGGCGGAGGGGAGCGCGGGACCGGGTCGGCCGCTGTCCAGGGTGCTGGGGCCGCCGTGCCGGCCTCTGTCCAGGGTGCTGGGGCCGCCGTGCCGGCCTCTGTCCAGGGTGCTGAAGCCCCCGTGCCGGCCTCTGTCCAGGGTGCCGAAACCGTTCCCCGTTTGAGCCCCTGAAGACTCACCCCCGGCATTTGTCTGGGAATTTGCCGTGTGTGTTTGCGGGGGACGCCTGGAAAGTCAGAGGTGCAGAGTGTGGCAGCTACTGGGGCTGGAGCCCAGCATCTTGTTTGGGGCACTGGTTCCCTGGCCCTGGTGGGGGCCCAATTGGAGCAGGGCTCACGGCACACTTGGAGGAGGTGTATGTGTGGGCTCAGGGTGGATGTGCTGGAGGGTGCCCTTCTGGAAAGGCCAGCACCCCTGGGGCCAGCCCGTGCTGCCCAGGCACTCAGGCAGCTGTGAAGCTAGGGGCAGCGCGCAGGGGCCTACCTCCACCATGGTCGCTGGGTCACGCCGCTGGTCACCAGGCCTCCTACTCTGGGAAGACCCCGGGGCTCCCACAAGTCCATGGTCATTCACGGAAGAGAGAAGAATTTATTCTGAGCAGCTCCCAGGGGAGCACTGAGGACCAAGGCGAGGGAGCAGCAGGAGGAAGGTGGGCAGGCACTGTCAGGTCTCCAGCCAGAGCAGGTCTGGATGATACCATAATGGGATGTTCAGGGGAGACTCACGCATCTGGGGTGCCCTGGACTCGCACACATGGGGGCTTCTTTACCCTGAAAGGCCTCCACTGGGACACTGAGGTTGCGGTGCCTTGGTGCAGAGTGCAGTCGGCCTGCAGGTGTTTCCTGCCTTCCTTAACTTCCCCCCACTTCAACACGAGGGGCCCTGGGCTGCTTCTCCCAACAGGGCTGACCCCCATTTACCAGCTAACAGAGCTGACCGACCCTGGGCAGAGCGGGTCTGGGGAACGGCAGGAGTTTGCCCGCGGCGATGGGGGCTGTGACGTGTGCCAGGCGAGGGCCTGTCCCCAGCAGCAGGGTTCTGAGTGACATGCGGCACCTCTGACCCAGGCTTCCCCTCTCTCAGCATCTGAACAAAGGAGGCACAGGAGGGGCGCAGACGGCTGTAGTGGGGAGGCCAGGCACAAGGCGGGCAGCAGGGAGGCTCGGGAGGCAACCGGAGCGCTTTCTCTGGGCTCGCTCGTGGCCTTGCCTCTTCTTTAGCCCCTCACCCTCTGGTCGCCACTGTCCATCTCTGAGCACCACCGCCTTAGGGCCTCAGCCTCAGGCTCAGGTGTGCACACTCACGCACGTCCACCCACCTCCAGGTGTCCGCCATCGGGCACCCGCACCAGCGCCACCAAGGCCGCAGGTGATGGCCGCGGAGGCCAGAGCTCAGAAGCCTGATTTCGTCACTTTCCCTGCAGTGGCTTGTCCAGAGCGGAGCACCCGCTTCCAGAGCCCAGTCTCTGCCTCCCACCTGCAGAGACACAGTCCGGGAGCAGCCAGGGAGCCCTTGTGTCCCGGGAGGGTCCTGGGCTCTCAGGACCTCTGCCCCCCACGCTGCACTCTGCTGTCCCGAAGGCCTGTCCCAGAAATAATGACCCTAGTTCACACAGGAGGAGGCTGTGAGGTGCCCGCCCTCCGTGCAGGCGAGGCGGCCTGATTGACATGCTGCAGCCGTGCCGCGGGGCCTGCAGCCCAGAGCCTCCCCGGCTGCATCGCAGGTGTGAGGGCCGGTGCAGTGCACCGTCGCGGCGGCTTCCTAGGCGGGAAGGGCCCCCTGGGATGGACAGACGCCGGCGTGGGCGGGGGTGGGCCGTAGCTGGGCCCTCAGCTGCTGGCGCACCCCGGGGCCAGTGTGCACGGGGAGGACCCGCCTGCCTTACCCTCCTGCGCCTGCCTACCCCGCGCTCTGGCCGGGCCCGGGGCCTGTCTTCCAGGTCATCATGCACCCGCTGCGGCCCCGCATCTCCATCACGAAGGGCCTCGTCTGCGTGGTGGTCATCTGGGCCATGGCCACGTTCTTCTCGCTGCCTCACGCCATCTGCCAGAAGCTGTTTACCTTCAAGTACAGGTGAGCTGAGCCGGGAGCCTGGTCTCGGGGCCCCGGGTGGTCCCTGCCCCACCCTGCCCGGCCACTCGGCCTCAGGCGCCCGCAGTGCGCCCGCGTTCCCGTCTGTGAGAGCCTCGGCGCCCTCCTTGTCCTCTGTCCAGTTGGTCTGCAAGGTCGCGGCAGCGACTTGTCCCCACGGCACGTGCTCGTGCAGCCGAGACTGGACCACCTGGACGTGTCTGCAGTGCTGCTGGCGAGGGTCTCCCCAGACCCGGCCTCCCCACGCAGAGCGCTGCTGGGTCTCAGCGGGAGAGTCTCTCAGGGCGGCACTGGGTTTTGAGCATGGAGCCCTCCGTGTGCCACAGTCGCCTTCAAGGCAACTCCCCGTGGCTCTGTAGGGTGAGGAGAGCTGCCGGCGTCCAAGGCAGCCAGGCCGCGGGTGCCACTGACCCTCACGGCAGGGCGGGGCCAGGAGCCTTACGTTCTTGGCTGGTAGAGGACCCGGGTGCCCGGAGGCGCGGCGGCGTGTCCTGCGCAGATGCCCTGTCTCACACACCCTGGGTGCCCTGACCACTCAGGGTCCCTTAGCAGCGCCAGGCTGTGGGATGGGTCAGGCCCCTGCCTGCCTGCGCGCACGGGGGACCCGTCCTTCCTGCCAACAGACGCAGAGAGCCGCCCCCGCTCGTGGCCACAGCACATGTCACCCAGGCAGCACACCGTGTGGGGTCCCCAGAGAGCTTGAGGGGCACTGGGGGCGCCCTGGAGAATACACACGGCTCTGAGCAACCGAAGGTGTGTCCGTGGGCCACTCAGCCTCAGGCCACCCCTGCGCCACCCCGCGGCCACCTGGGATGGGCACAGTCGCTCGCCCAGGGGAGCCTCCCAGATCCCCCGGGGACGAGTTCGCGCTCAGACCAGCTCGCCAGGGCCCGCACGTTCTCGAGCTGCTGCTGATCGGGGCTCTGCATGGGGTTGGGGAAGCCGCGGGCTGGGGGCGCAGGGCCCGGCTGTATTCCGTGTCCTCATAGAGCTCCCAGCGGGGCCGGGCCCGAAACGCGGGCGGCAGCTGGAGAACACGCAGCGGGAGCCCAGGGAGGCCGGGCTGGCGCGCGCACTCACCCCCTTCCCGTCCCTGCCAGCGAGGACGTCGTCCGCTCCCTGTGCCTGCCCGACTTCCCCGAGCCCGCCGACCTCTTCTGGAAGTACCTGGACCTGGCCACCTTCGTCCTGCTCTACCTCCTGCCCCTGCTGGTCATCTCCGTGGCCTACGCCCGGGTGGCCAAGAAGCTGTGGCTGTGCAACACCATCGGCGACGTGACCACGGCACAGTACCTGGCCCTGCGGCGCAAGAGGAAGACCACCGTCAAGATGCTGGTGCTGGTGGTGGTGCTCTTCGCCCTCTGCTGGTTCCCCCTCAACTGCTACGTCCTGCTGCTGTCCAGCCGGGCCATCCACACCAACAACGCCCTCTACTTCGCCTTCCACTGGCTCGCCATGAGCAGCACCTGCTACAACCCCTTCATCTACTGCTGGCTCAACAAGAGCTTCCGGGGGGAGCTCAAGGCGCTGCTGAGCGTGTGCCAGAGGCCGCCCAGCCCCCGCAGGGAGCCGCCGCCCGCCCCCGGCCCCTCCTTCAGGGTGGCCTGGCCCGAGAAGAGCCGCAGCCGCGGGGCCCCGCCGGCCAACCAGCTCCTGCCCGCCGCCCACGCCCAGTCTGGGAAGACGGACTTGTCAGCCGTGGAGCCCGTCGTGACCATGGACTAGGGGCTGCGGGGGCGGGGCTGCGTCCAGCGGAGCCAGGTGTGGCGACAGAAAGGCCGCCCCAGCTCCTGTGAGGGCCCCCGAGGGTGCGGGCCTGGGACAGAGCAGCCCGGTGGGTGCACGGTCACCCCCACCCCGGCAGCTGCCCTGTCCCCAGCCTGCCGCCGTGCACCCCTAAAGGGGCTGCAGCCAGACTGAGTGTCAGGGGCTCCGTGCTGAGGAGGCCGCGCGCATGGGAGCCCGCCCAGCCCGCGCCGTCTCCGGCCTCCTCCGGACATGCCTGGCCAGGGCCTGGGCGTGCAGACGTCGGGTCCTCCCAGCAGAGCGAGGCTCCTGAGCACGGGGACAGCGCCAGGAGCGCCAGGCTTTCAGGGAAGCACACCCGGGAAGAGCCCCCCGGCCCCGCCTCCATCCCCAGCTGCCAGGACACCCTCGTCTGCGCCTGGGCGCGCCTCCCTGTGGCGCCAGACTCGGGGCGCAGACGACCCGGCAGCAGGCCCCTCCCGCAGCCAGTGAGCCCTGCTGGAGATGGGCAGCTGTCCACACGCGGGCGTGACCGCGTCCCCCGCCCCCGTTGCCCGGACGAGGTGCTCTTCACCCTCGCGGAGCCACGAGGCTCCTCCTGCCGGGCTGGAGGACATGGCTGGCCGGGGCCGGTCCCCAGCGAGCGGGGACTGCAGGTGCGGGGCAGGACGGGGCAGAGCGCTGGGTGGGCCTGAAAGCCGGGTGGGGGCGGGGGCGATGCTCAGGGGCCGCGTGGGAAGCAGAGGAGCCTGGGGGGCTCTCGCTGTTGGCCCCAACCTTGGTGGCGTCCTCCGCTCCCCTCTCGGGAACCTTGGGGTTCACGCCTTCCTGCTGACGCTGGCTGGCGCGGGTGGCTGGCAGTTCTGAAGCCGTCCTCTCAGCGGGGAAGGCAGGCAGCGGCCCAGCGGAACAGGGCCGGGGGCCCGGGGCCTTCAGGCCAGACGGCTCCGTGCAGGGCTGAGGTCGGGGCTCCCAGGGGTCGCCCAGGCCCCCTCCGCGCTGCAGACTCGCGTGGGCCAGCGGAGATGGGCAGCCGGCCCCCTCTGGAACGGCGGCCTGGGGGGGCGTCCCGCTGCCCCGCGCTGAGGCCGTCTGGAAGGGCCCAGCGCCTGGAGCCGCCCCCGCCCCCGGGCCGGCCGCCCCGCCCAGCCCCGTCCGCCCCACCGCCTCGCACGCAGCCTGCTTCGTGGCCGTGGCGTGTGGCGCACGGGTCTCCGGGCTGCTGTGAACGTGACTGTCAATAAAGCCCAGGTGCGTGTGTGGCCTGCGCCAGGACCGTGATGGTGCCGCCGGGAGACCCCGGGGCAGGGCAGCGGCTGCCCCCGCCGCGGTGCCCCCCAGGGGGACTTTGCCTGGTGCTGTGGCCAGCCCTGTCTGCCCCCTGCTGGCTCAGGAGCAGGCAAGGGCGGCTCCCCCAGGTAGCGGGGCCCTTCCCGGATTGGGGGGTGGCCCCTGGGGGTTGGGGTCCCCTGCTGCGGGGGCAGCTGGGCGGAGCCCTCGCTGCGCTCATTACCCGGCCAGCACCCGGAGCCGGAGCCGGGCTTCAGATGAGAAGCTCCGCTGCGCAGAGCAGAGGCCGCGAGCAGGGCGCCGAGCTGCGGGGGGTGTGGAAGGAAGGGGGGGGGGGCTCGCAGGCGCCGGTGGCCGCTGTGGCCTCTGCACGGCTGCGGGGGAAGCCGGGGCTGGGGCTGGGGTGCCAGGGGCCTCCCACCCCCAGAGCCCCGCCCCGCCCCTGCCTGCACCCCTCCTCTCACCCGCGGCAGTCTGGAGGGCGGGGAGCCGCCTGGGCCGGGCAGGGCTGGGTCTCCTCAGCACCCCGCACGGCGCCCCTTTCAGGGAGGCGCAGACGAGGCGGCTGGCAGAAGCACCCAGGTGCCGCGTGTGAGGCGCCGGGGCGGTGTCCTCCCGGGGGTGCTGCTCCCCGGGCCCAGCTTGTCCTGCAGCTGCTCCTCTCCTGCCCGTCGCCCGCCCGTCTGGGGGCGCTCGCGGCTGCGCGTGTGTTTGGGGCTCAGCCTCAGCGGGAGGCGGCAGGCTCGGGCCTGTCTCAGGTGGGGCGGGGGTGCTGGCGGCGGGGGCCGGGCCGGCGGGCAGGCGCAGGGCCCCGGCTCCTGGTGGGGCAGTGGGTTCAAAGTGCTGTGCGGTCCAGAGCCCCCGCCCCTGCGGAGCCTGCGGCGCACGGGACACGGAGGCGCCCCCCGCGTCCAGCCGCGCGTCTGCCGTGGGCCTGACTGAGCGCGTCCCGCCGGGACCCGGCCGGGGCACCAGCTCCCCCGCACCTGGCTTCTGAGCCAGACACTGGGGGTGGGTGGTGGTAGCGGGCAGGGGAGGGGCACCCCGACCCTAAATCTGCCTGCTCTCCACGGGTTCTGCTGGCCGCCGCAGAAAGGCTGCGAGGCCTGTAACACGGGACTTGGCCACCATCGTGTGCAACAAAGAGCAGCTGAAACAGGTCCCCGGGACCCCGGCCGCCCGTCCCCTCGTGGGTCAGTGTCCCGCCAAACAGCGTTGGCCCAAAGCTGGGCCGCTGAGGCCCGGAAGCTTCCCCCAAGTCTAAGGCACCTTCTGGGGGACCCACAGGACGGGGGCAGGAGGGGCCAGGCAGGGCTGGGAGGTCACGGCCGCGTGTCTGTCTCCCGCAATCGTCTCCTGTCCCCGAGCTCCTGGCGCTCGCCCAGGCCGGAGGCGGTGGCTTCTTCATGCCTCTGCAACATGGGCCTCCCCGGCCGCTTCCAGCTGCCCCCCACGCCCTGCTGAGCCTCCCTTTCTTCGGGGTCACGTGGTGCAGTTTGCAGTCACCAAGTTTGGGGCAATTTATAAAAGCCGCGGCCGTTCGAGGCCGGTCTCTCCCTCCCGGGCCGTATGCGCTGCATGCTCCTGACCTCGCCGGGAAGGCCCGCGGGCCCGTGGCACCGTGGGCTGGAGGGCAGGCCTGGCCTGGTGCAGCGGCTGGACCTGGGCCCGGAGCCAGCACCCGGTGAAAGGCCAGGCCGGCGAGGCTGCAGGCCGGTGTGGACCCCCAGCCCCGCAGCCCTGCACCCACCGGGGCTGCCTCACCCCCGAGTCCCAGGGAAGCCGCTCTCCACCGACCCGGCGCCTCGGCCAGGGCCAGAGCGGACGCCGACGCAGTTCACCTGCAGGGGCTTGAAGCCTTTTACTGATGGTGGGTGTGGGGGCTCCCCGTGGCCGTGGCCTCGCTCGGCCGGCAGGGGCTGGGCTGGCTTCTCCGCCAGGAAGTGCCCCTGCCCCTCGCCGCCTCGGGAGCCTCCTCAGGCCCCGGGGCCCAGCCCTGTGCCTCCCTGCCCGCTGCTCCCTCCCGCCAGAGGACCCCTGGGCGCGCCCCTGCATTCCGCAGGCTGCATGTTGCTGTCCTCAGGGATGGGGGGGAGGGCTCGAAGGCCGTGGGGAAGGCCCCTTCTGCGTCAGGAGGCTGCAGGTGGGGTTCGGGCTCCGGGGGGTGGGGGCGCCCTGTGCTGGTCCTGTGGTCCCCCAGAGACGCTGCCTTTCGCTAAAACCTCCTGGTCCCAGCCCTCATCCCCAGCAGAGGGGACCGGAGCCGTGAGGCTGACGCAGCTGCTCCCGGCCTCGGCCTGCTTGTGGCCCTGGGCGGAGCCGGTGGGCGCCTCGGGGTGAGGAGACGCCTCGCCCGGGCAGGTCCTGGCTGCCCCCCTGGGCGGAGGCGGCTCCCACCTTTCCAGTCCTCCGGACATCCAGAGCCCAGCTCAGAGCCGCAGCGTCCCCCCAGGGCACAGGGCGGGGCTGGGGGGCTGTGGGGAGGGGCCGGCTTTGGACGGAAGGGACGTGGTCACTTGCCAGCATCCCGGGCAGTGGTGCCTGTGTGGGCCCCGCAGGACCCCAGCACACGGCTTCCACGCCTGCACCCCCGAGGGGCCCAGGGCACTCTGGGCAGAGGCCTGTCGCCCCTTCCCCGCCTCCGGTGGTCTCCTGGTCTCTGACCCCACCCGGTCCCCCAGCCGTCAACAGCTCCCCGGGAGGGAGGTGGGGAGCAGCCAGTGGCCCGTGGCCTTGGCCCAAGACCGCCCCAAGGCCCGGAACGGGCAGCCCCTCCTCAGCGAGCGCGTCCTCGGGGCCCGGCTCCGGCTCCCGTTCCTCACACACGCGTCCAGCAGCCCCACACCTGCCCGGGGGGTGCCAGCAGCAGGAGTGGCCACTGGCCGGCCACGGCCACGGGACCTGCACTGCAGGAGCAGGACAGCAACCTCAGTCTCCACCGCTGGCCGGGCGGCCCCCTGCGCACAGCCGCGGGCAGGGGCACGGCTCTGGGGCAGAGGGGTCGGGTGGGGGTTGCCAGGCCCTCCCCACAGGGGTGGGCAGCTTGCAAGTGGCCACCTGTGGGCTGGGGCTCGAGGCCCTCACGGACCCCAGGTGCTGACCTGCATGTACCCAGAGCAGCCTGCGGGGCCGGCAGACGGGGCACCCTGACGATGACGCAGCCCGGCGCGGCCCCCTTCCCCGCGGCCTTGGAGCCGGCCGAGAGCCCTGGAGTCCCGGCTGAGAGCCTCTCAGGGCGGCCCAGGCAGCCCCCGCGGGAGGGGTGGAGTCGGGCGGAGTCCGGAGCCCGGGGCTGGGCGGACCTGGGTGACTCTGGGGAGGGTGGGAGAGCCTTGGCCCCTGGGGCCGCACCCCCAACCCTCCCTCGCAGGGCCCTCCGCCTCTGCCCACATCCCGCAGGCCCTGGGGGCGCCTTCGTGCTCACTCCTGGGGGAGGGGAGGGAGAGGGAGGAGGCCGCTTCCCGTTTAGCCCCCGCCCCGCCCTGTCCGCCCACCCAGGTGCTGCCCCAGGCCTCCCACGGGCTTCTGGGAGGCTGCGGAGACGCCCCGCCCCAGCCCACTCCCTCAGGGCCGCGGGGAGGCAGGAAGGAGGGGGCTGAGCTGCCTCCTCTGGCCTCCTCTCTGGGCCTCCCTGCTGGTCACCTGCTCCGCTGCCTGCGGGGCCTGGGCTGGGGTGGCCGTGGCCGAGACAGGGAAGAAGCAGGCCCTGGGGCCCCAGGCATGCCAGGTAAGGCCCTCCCCGCTGCCCTGTGGGGGTTCCTGGGGCCCCTAGGCAGGCGACACCCCAAGCACCGGGCAGCTGAGGCCAGGCCTCCAGAAGCCCCGGACAGGACAGCCCTCCTGGCCCTTGTCTGGAGCGGACGGGGTCGGCCTGGAGGAACTGGGCCCTGAGGCTCGGCAGACGCTTGGCCGGCACAGCCCGCGTCCCGCGTCCGTGGGCTCAGCCCCAGCGCCTGCACCCTGATCTCCCTGTAGGGGCGCCGCCTGGACAGGTGAGCTGGTGCTGGGTGCAGCAGGGGGTGCCCAGAAGCCGGGCCTGGCTCACCCCTGCAGACACCCAGCGTCACTGCCCTCCCTGCTTGACTGGGGAAACTGAGGCTGGGGCCATGCAGAGGCGGTGCCTGAACCTGTGGGCGCCGTCCGTGCTGAGGAGCGGGTGAGAGGCCCTGGGCGGGAAGCAGAGGCTTCTGCGTCTGCTGTGAAGCTGCTTAGCGAGCCCCAGCGTCCAGGCCACCGCGGCTTGTGTCTGGAGGGGTGTCGGCCCCCTTTAGGGACAGTGAGGGTCCCCACACCCGTGACCTGCCCCCAGAGGGAGGAGCGCCTCTGGGGCCGCGATTCTGCCGCACAGCGGCCACTGGCAGGCCCTGGTGGGAGGCCCCGCCCCAAGAGATGGCGGTGGGCGTGCGGGACAGACCCCGGAAACGTCCCGGAAGGGCCCGTGGCCGCCTCAGCCCAGCCTGGAAGGTGCAGGAACTGGGCTGCAGCGGCCCACACAGGGGCCGCCGGCCCGGCCTCGAGGAAGCTCATTTGGCCCACTGTGGTGAGCCCGGGGGGCGCTGGCTGCGTGCCAGCCACCCAGAGCGGCAGCCGCCCAACATCGCTGCAGACAATTTTGTTCTAAAAATGCAAAACACGCTCATGTGAGCAGCTGGACTGCGGTTCTTAGGAGGCTGGGGTGGGTGGAGCACAGGAGGAGCCCCCACTTCCCAGGAGCCCCCACCGTAGCCTGGGCCACGGTGGGGACACCCCCCACCCGTGGCCCCCTCACAGTCACCCTGGGGGGCTCGGGACAGGCAGGAGGGGGCCAGCGCTCCTGGGTGTGCGGGCCTGCCTTTCGGAGTCTGAGGTTCCTGATTTAGCCTACGGTGTGGGGTGGGCCCCGTGGGTGTTTGGGAGTGCGGGGAGTGGGGTGCAGGGCCTGAGGGTCCCCAGGGGCCCGGTCTGTGTGGGGCACTCAGTCTTCCTGGGCCCTGGACAGTCGCCCCCTGAACCCTGTTTTCAGCTTCATCCCCAGCCTCGTGCAGAAGGTTGAAGCAGCACCTGGGGCAGCCCTGGTCCTGCCGGCTGGCACCGCCGTGCCGCGCCCAGCAAGGCCACTGAGTGGCTCAGCGCCCCTGCCCCGCCGTGCTCTGTCCGAGTCCACTGCCGCCCTCCGAGGGCTCCCGACGCCCGCTGGGCCCTTGCAGGGGGGCGCTGTGCTCTAGGCACGTTCGGTCTCCATTTAAAGTGTGAAATCAGATCCGCTTGGGCCCCGCGCGCCGCGGCAGCAGGTGCGCTGCAGGTTGGGTCTCCGCGTCTTTGCTGCACAGGAAGGTCGAAAGCGCCGTCCTGACCCGGGGTGGGGGTGAGGTTGGAGGAGGCAAGGACTTGGCTCTGCGCCCTGAGCTGGGTGGGAAGAGGGGTCGAGTCCGGAGTCAGGGGCGGCTGCCTTCTGGGACACGCGACGCAGCCGTGGCCGTCGCTGGGAAGTGAGTTTTGGGGCTCCTGGGGCCTTGGGGGAGCCCCGTGTGCAGTCCTCGCGTGCTGGGACGGCTCCCTGGGAACGTGTCGATGACCCCAGTTCACCAACTGACTTTCGCCGGCTCAGCGTCTCCTGGCACCGACCGTGATTCTGCCTTTTGATGGAAGCCCCTGGAAGGTCTGGTTGCCATGGATACCGGCGCTCCCGGAGCCATCACGGCGTCCGCTGTGCCGTCCTTGAGGATGTGGACGCCGCTCGGCCCCGGGCTCTGCCTCCGTGGCTGCTTCCGCTTGGAGGAAGTTTCCTGGGGCCGACTCTGCGGCGGGATGGACGGTCCATCCACGGCCTGCAGGCCCCGGCTGCTGACGCCGAGAGCCGTGTCCTCCGACCCCGGGAGGAGGCGAGGCCACCTGAGGCCCATCCGCCAGCACAGCGGCCCTGGGCAGCCATCTGGCCCGCCCCAGCATGTGCCCGGGCAGGGCGGGGGTCCCCATGGCGGGGTGAGGGTGGCCCTCTGCCAGCCATGCAGCCCCTCCTCACGGGTGGCGCCGGGGCCACCGTCCCCTGTCGTTGGAGGTGCGCTGGTGGTCATCAGCCCTGTGGGCTCTGTGTAAGTGGCCGGTACGGAAGGAGAAGCGTGGACGCCTCCCGGAGCTGGTCTGTGCTGGGCGTGGGCGGCGTGTCTGGGGCCAGCCGTGCTTGCAGAGCTGCGGCGGAGGGCGATGGGGGGCACTGTGTTGACAGCGGACGCGAGCGGTCGCCGTGTTGTCACCTTCTCCAGGCTGTTGTCCCTGCTGGTCAGCCGCCCCCCAATCTTGACGTCGCTGGGCTGGTCTTCGATGGCTCTGCACAGCCCCTGGCCAGCGGTGAGTGATGCACCCAGGACTGGCCCCATCTCTGAGGCCAGAGCCCGTGCCGCCTCCTGCAGTGCCCAGAGATGGTCTGTTGAACCTTCCCTTGCATCTGAGAATAAAATCTGCCGTGTCCTGAGCACCCGCCGCCTGCGGGCCCAGCCAGTGTGTCAGGAGCAGCCTAAACCCCCCCGGTGAGCCGACAGGGGACCAGAGAGAGCCCCTGCCCCGGCCAGCTGGCCCTCTGCCCCGCCCCCAGGCCGGCCTGAAACTCCAGGCTCCAGGCGGCAGCTTCTCCCATGGCCACAGCCTGGGGAGTCCTGGGGCTCCCCACCCGCCCTGTGCCTCGTGGACTGCGCCGCCGCGGGTCCAGTGGTGGGGACGGCTCTGCAGTGCCATCTGCTCAGCGCCCCTCAGTGTCCTGACCGACTTGGGCGCCCGGCACCCAGCGAGTGTCCTCTGACCACAGGCGGCGGGGCCGGCGCTGAAGGTCAGCCTCACGGCAAAGCGGGGACTGGGGGGCCGGGCCAGGCGTGCTGTTTAGGTGAGGTGTCACCCGCCTTCCAGGGGCCCTCACGTGGCCAACAAAGGACGGGTCCTCCCCCCCTGAGGATGAGCCGGGGAGCCTCTCGCCTCTCACTGCTTCTTCCATTTTCTTTCTGGTGAGTCATTTTGATTCCTCTTTTTTGAGTGTCATTTATTATTTTAGGGTATCATGAACTTCCTCAAGTTCCAGCAGCCTGCTCGGGAGGTGCGCGAGGTCACTGTGGACGGCGCACCCTCCTGCGGACGGCGCAGCTCACATCTCTTGGGCCTGTTTAATTCAGTAAAACTGTTCTGTGCACTTCAACTTTCAGTCACCTAGGACAGGGGAGTTACGTGCCCAAGTGCTGTCATTCTGGTTTTCATCTCAACTTCTGCGCCCGGGCAGCAAGGGGCACTGAAACTGGCCAAGGACACTGTCCAAATAGTCTGCGGGTCACTGTCTGAGGTTCCCACCTGCACACAACTGAGCGACCTCTCGGGCTCAGAGAGCGACGACAACGAGGTTCATGTAACAAACCAGGGCAAAGAGTTACCGAGGCCACAAAAGGCCGTTTCCCTCCCCTGAAGCCGCGGCCAGTGTTTGAAGTCCCGAGCAGAAACGCTCCCACGAGGGCGTCTTCCCGCCCCTGCAGGCCTGGGGCGCGCAGCAGCCGGACCGGAGGCCGGATCCGGTTCCCGGACAGCAGGAGACGCGGCCGGAGCTGGTCCTGGAGCTGCCAAGATGACCCCGCGCAGCACCGGACACGGCTCTCCAAGCAGCTGCCACCACGGCCAAACCGTCCCTCTGGGAGGGCGGCTGCTGGACCCGCTCCACGCCCTTCGGGGCCCGCACCACCTTCTGGGCGATGGCGCGGTGGGGGCCGAAATCACCAACCCCGGAACCTCTGAAGATCCGAAACCCTGAATCCTGGGCACTGGATGGGGCGGGGGCTGCTCCCACAGACCCTCCCGTGTCTCAGCAGAGTCTCCCCCTCACTCTGCGCACTTGCCCTGGGCCCATCCCCACCGGCACCTCCCGGCCCGCCAAGTCCTCGTGAGGCACAGGACTGCGCGGGGAGTCGGCGGAGCCTCCTCTGAGCCTGTCCCGACGGCGCCACGGACGCTGGATGGCCAGTGGGCAGCTGGGTGCCGGGGCGCGTGCCCCTTGGAGTCTTCTCTTCTCCCTCCCTGCACGATGCGCTCCTTCGCGAGGCCAGAAGCCACCACAGGCACGAGGCGGCTTGGGGGGCGCGGGGGAGGAGACGGCCGTGAGCGGGCTCTCCCCTTTGAGCGGAGCATCAGGAGCTTAAAGCAAAGGGCCAGAGGCCTGAGGCTCCTCTGGCCGAGTGGGCGCCGCGGGGTGGTGGGGAGGTGGGTGGGGAGGTGGGTGGGCCGGTGAGGGGCCCCGGGCGGTCGGGGCCTGGGCCAGGCAGGGGTGGGCGGCCGGAGCGCTATCGTGGTGGGAGCTTATGGCCTTGACCCCCGAGGCCTGGGCTCGGGCAGAGCCTCCCTGGGGCCCCCTGGGGCTCCCTGCACCGCCGCCACCCACCGCCCGGCTCAACCCGTCGTCAGGGAAACCCGACCGGAGCGGGGGAGGCGTCGGGGCTGCGGGCCGGCGGGCGTGCGTCTCGGCACCGGCTGTCGGGCCGGGGCGGCGGGAGGCCGTGTAACCGCTGGTTAGGATTGCACGCCGCGCCTCTGCTTCGGAAAAGGGTCTGTGAGTTTCTCCCGAAGCCGCACACGCCCCGTGACCGAGCGTCTCCTCACGACCCGCGGGAACAGTCGGGCCCACGACACGCGTGGTCGCCGCAAGCTCCCAGCAGCGGCTCCCGGCAGCTTGCGCCTGGGACGAAGCCATAGACACGCAGAGGGGGGCCCGCCCCGTCCCGCGCCCCGCCCTGCGCCCCCCCTGCGTGCCCTGTGCACCCCCCGCCCGCCGCCCATCAGGGCCTGGTGGCGCCTCGGAGCCCCGCGCCCGCGTCTCGGCCAGCGCAGCGCCAGGCTTTCGGGTCCTGCACTGGCCCAGCTGGGATTTTTAGGTTTTTGTCGGTGAGGTCAGAACGCTTGGAGGTGGGTTTTGTTTTTTTTAGGCGGCGGGAGCAGCAGACACCAATGGCGGAGGGAGAGCGGCCTGGGGCCCAGGGCTGGAGGGGCCAGGCCGCGCGGGGAAGGGAGGGCACCGAGGCCCCTGCCCCGCTCTCGCTCTCGCGCACACGTGAAGGCAGCGCCGGGGCGGGGACACCTGCGCTTAGGGGCGTCAGGGCTGCGGGTCAGCCTCGCCTGGGGGCGCAGCAGGTGAGACAGGGCTGCAGGGGGCGGGTCTGCGGGAAGAGCACGGGTGGCTCCCCACAGGGCGGGCCGCCCCCCCCCCAGCGGGCTCAGCCCCGGGGAGTGTACCCGCGCTGGTGGGGCGGGACCCGGCTCTGCTCTCGCCTGTGCCCGCACAGCCCCCGCGGTGGGAGTGTGTGGGGTCTCAGGACAGAGGTTTCCCCTTCGTGCAGGCCCCGCCGGCAGAGCCGGATCCTGGAGCGGAAGCTGGGGGCGCAGACTGCGAGGGAGCAGCCAGCACGGTCCCGCGGGGCCACCCCCCGGGCATGCTGCCCCCCTCGCTGTGCCTTCTGCCTACGCACCGGCCTTGGCACCCCCAGCCCAGGCCCGGCCTTCGGTCCTGTCATCCAGCTGCCTTTCGTGGTTTCCATGGAAATGGAGGGTCTGGCCGGGCCGTCCATTCCCATGGAAACTTTGAGCTGAGCAGACACCACTGCCAGATTCTGTTTCTCTCGCACTTTCTGGTTTGATAGAAACTCACGGTTCCGGCTCTCCGCAGCCTGCTGCCTGGGAGGGCACGTCCTGCCCGCCGGCCTGGGGTGCAGAGCCCTGGAGGCCCACAGCTGAGCCGTCCTGCTGGCCGAGCGTGGGGGAAGGGCGCGTCTCCGCGTGCCTGCTGCTCGCGCCGGCCCTGCCCTCCCGGGCCACCTGTGCCCCCCAGCCCCCACCCAAGGCCGGAGGGTGGGCAGCAGCCAGGCGGGCAGGACCCTGCGGGTGGTGGAGGGCCTGGGCACAGGGATGCCAAGGGGCCCTGCCTTGTGTCGCAACCCCAGGCCTGGAAACGAATTACAGAACATACTGGCTCGGGGCTCCTGGAGGGTCTGGTGCTTCTTCCTGGGGTCTGACTCTAGCTGTCACCAGCGTGGAGCACGGCCTGGGGCACCGCTGTGCAGCCACCCGGCCTCTGCAAGCCTCGGCTGCCCCTTGAGGGTGTGTGGCTCTGAGGGACCGGCTGACCCTGCAGCTGAGCCAGGTCCCCAGAGCAGCTGCGCCGCCGGGCGCCCCCGAGGCCATGTCGTCCCTAAGCTGATGTCAGGGGTGGCCCCTGTCACCTCGGCCCATTGTCCTGGGCAGGGGCCCGGGCGCAGGTACCAGTGGCCGCCTGCGCTGCCCGGGCGTGAGCATCACGGTGAGTCACGGCGGCCTCCTCCTGCCTCTGCTGCTCTGCTGCCTCGCTCGGGGAGGCAGGCGGCACCGTCTCTGGAGCTGCTGGACGGCCCCTCCCAGGGCGCCCCGGCCCCATCAGAGTCAGCTGCCCGCTCTGGGCATCACAGAGGGGACTCGCCTCTGGTGTTTGCTCCTTGCGCTATTGCTTCTCCCGCGCGGGTCCCTGCAGGCCCGGAGCTGGGCCGTCTTCAGGCACCGCCGGCCTCGTCCCGCCCGGCAGGCCCTCTGCGTCGTCTGCAGCCCTGCAAGCGGCGGCATGTGCGTCTGGAGTCAGCGCACGGCCCTCTTAGGAGAGTTC
Organism: Talpa occidentalis; assembly: GCF_014898055.3. NCBI lineage: Eukaryota > Metazoa > Chordata > Mammalia > Eulipotyphla > Talpidae > Talpa > Talpa occidentalis. Next base: position 19,228 of record NW_023605301.1, read on the forward strand.
AGTGCCTGGAAGTCAGGCTGACCCACTTGCCGGAGGGCCGCGCAGATGGGTCTCGGCGTCTCTGCGAGGGGGCGGGTGCCTGTGGCCTCCGGTACAGGGGTGTTTATGAACTCCGCGGACGTGCGGATCACATCCTGCTCCAAGAGGGGCTTGAGAGGACGCGTGCAAAGTGCCGGCAGCATCTGGAACCCAGCAAGGCCCTCGACGAGGAGCTGCTGCGGGCTGCACGGAAACCCGGGCATCGTGACTGCGGGCGGCGCGCGTGGCCAACGGCCGAAGGAACCGAGCGCCCAGAGCTCCCGAGTGGTGACCAGATCCTGAGGACGGCTGCCCGGCCCCGTGACCCCGCTCGGGAGGAGCACCTCGACTGGATGCAGGGCCGGTCGTGACGAGCGTGTCGTGTCAGCGAGACCCCGGGGCAGCGCCCTGCGTCATCCCGAGTCCTGAGGGGACGTCTCGGCCACAGCCCAGCGGGGCGGGGCTGCTCCAGGGGGCTCCCCTGCGGGGCGGGGCCGTCCACGCCGCGTTGGGGACTGCGGCCCGGGTGGGCCGGGACACGGTCGCCCCTGGCTGGGGGCGGCACAGACCTTGCTTGGGAGGCACCAGGCGCTGGAGGCTTCAAGGACACGTGGAGGACAGGGCTGACCCGCGCGGGTGGAGGCGCGTCCACAGTGAGGGCTGGGCACGTGGGTCCGTCCATGGGCTGCACCAGCTGCTGAGGGTTTGGCCGTCTCCCCGCAATCCCTGCCAGCCTGGCCTTTTCCTTTCAATTTTCAAAAATGATGTGTTTTTATGGTGGTGGCGGTGGTGTGAAACTCTGTCCACGGCTCGGGGTCCAGGTTCACGCCGCTTCCGAGATGCCATCCGCCAGCCAAGCCCCCGCAGCCCCCCGGTCCCCTCCCCCTCACACCCCGCCCACCCGCCCCCAGTAGCCTCAGCTCTGAGGTCAGGTTTCAGGGTGTGCTGGGGTGATCTGTGTGTTCCTGTCCTCCTGCCAGCGACCCCAGCCGGCGTTTGTTTTTCTTTCTGATGTGTGTTGCCGGCCTGGCCCAGCTTCATCCAGAGTGTCGCAAAGCGGCGGTTTCGTCCTCTGCATCGCGCCGGGCAGGTGGGATGAGCGCGGAGCCCGCGTCTCCGTAAGCTGCCCCCGGGCTGGGCGCGGGGCCGGCGGGGCGGCGGGAGCTGCGCGCAAGCTCGGGGGGCACAGGCGCGGGCTGGCGAGGCGGGGCTCTGCCTCCTCTGGGCTGGCACCTGCGGGGGAGCTGCCCATCGCCTCATCCTCTGTTTCTGATAATCTGAGAAACCCGCTCGCTGATTCCCGAGGCGGGGCCCGCCCGCACCCCCCGACAGCGCGCCAGGCTCCGTTTCGCCCCCGCCTTGCCGGCACCTGCTGGTTCCGGTCTCGTTGAAACTGGGCCCGCTGGGCCGTTCTCGGGGGGTGAGGCGGCACCTCACGCGGCTTGGGGGCGTTTCCCTGGCCACGGTGGCGAGCGGCTTTCCTGTGCCCGCGGCGTCTGAGCGGTTGGGGACCCGAGTAGCTTTCCTTCCTGCGCTTGGCTGGGGGGGTGCTGTGCTGCTGAGCCGAGGAGTTCTCCGCGGATCCGCCCCTTGTCAGACGTGCGGCCTTTCTTTTCTGCTGGTCTTGGCGCCATGACTGACCTGTGTCATTAGACTGGTGCCGCCGCCGATCCAGACGAGCTCCGCTGGGACCCGGCCCGAGCTCTGCCGTACCCGAGGGCGCGTCTGGCTGCACCTGCAGAAACCCGCTCCCCTGGCACGTCCCTGCTGGACCCACAGTCTACACTGTGGTCACTGAGGGCGGAGGGACCAAGCACAGAGGGCGGCTGCACTGGGCCAGGGGAGCGGCTGCCGTGGCCCCGCGAGTCCTCTGAGCGCCCGAGGGAGGGAACCGAGCGCCGGGGCCGGCGAGGCTAGGTCTGCCGGGGTGACTGACACCTCGAGACTGAGCTCAGGCCCCCGCAGAGTGGGCTGCGGAGCACCTGTCTCGCCGGCGCCCCGTCCTGTGGTCACTGATGAGAGACAAGGAAGCCACCGTCCCTACAAGGGTGACCGGCGTGGCAGCGTCCGGAGCGAGACCCACAGAGGCCAAGCAGCTGGGAATGCCCTAAGCTGCTGCCCTCCGAGCCCTCTGGAGCCCCGATAGCCTGGGGCGCGGGGCCGCCATCGCCGAGAGGACGGGTGTCCTGCAACGCCCTGGCGATCCGGGGCAAGAGCACCCACCCAGCGCGGGCAGGCCTTCGGGCAGAGCACAAGTGGACAGACGGGGGTGCTTGTGTGAACATCTGCGGCAGCCGCCGGGCAGGCTTTGGAATGCTGGGTTCTCTCTTGACATTTCAAAACTACTGTTATTTTTCTATTTGGAGGGAGACGGGAGGTAAACACCCCTGTGGTTTCGTGCAGCAGCACCGCTGTGGGGCGGACCCCGGGCTGCGGGGGCGCGTGCTCGCCCGCTTCCTCTGCTCTGCTCACCGGGTGCTCCTCCTGACCCCCGGCCCCCTGGTGCGGAGCAGGGAGGAGCAAGCAGGGTGTGGGGGGATTCGCCGCACTGAGCTGTGAGGCGCCCCAGGGCGTGTGGGCCTGCGGCTGAGATGGGGGGGCAGGTAGCACGCTTTGGGGGCTTCAAGTCTGTGGACAAACTGTCATTGCTCCCCAGGCCCCCTCATCCTGCAGTGACCCCCCCACCCCTCCCATCCTGCTCATCCTGCAGTAACAAATTATCTCCACGTCGCCCGTGCCACGGCAACCATCCAGAGTCTCCTGGACGGCGCTCTTGCTGCCTGTCCCCTGCGGCGGTGGCCACGGTGCAGGGTCCAGGACAGCGGCCCTGTACGGACAGTGTGGGCTGCGGGCAGGAGCCCCCATGGGCTCCCGCTGGTCGAGGTCACGTGGCCACGCGGCTCCGAGGGCCGGGCAGCTGCAGCCCTGGGCTGTGCGGCCGGCACCGCTACTCAGAGGCAGGAACGCGCCGCCCTGGGAGCCGGGAGCCGGGACCTGCCCCAGAGGCGCTGTGGGGTGTGGGCTTGGTGGGTCTGTCTGCCCTGGAGGCCGAGGGGCTGGGGTCACCACGGGCCACTCACCAAGGGCAACAGTTTGGCGGCTGTGGCCCCGACACATCCAGCCAGATCCCTGGGAGAACGTGTTCATCTGACCCTCTTGTGTCTCATTTCCAGACAGAACCCTCAGGTCGCGGAATGAATATTTTCTAGAATTGCTGTAATCAGCGTGCATTGTACTTGCTGTCCTTGCACCGCTCCGCGGCCTGCTGGGGCCCACGCTGACGCTCCTCCCTGGGCACGGACTGCGGCTTCGCCCTCACTCTCCACGGAAGGCCCCGGGCAGCTGCCGGCCTGCCCTGGCGAGGTCGCCGTGGGTGGCCAGGCCCCACCGGCGAGTCCGAGGGGCCAGGAGCTGTCCTCCGCCCCCAGGGGCCCCTGAGACCCAGAAGCCATGCGAGGCAGAGCGGGCCGCGGCAGGTCTCGGACGTGCGGTGAAGGCCTGATGAGACGCACGTCCAGCGGTGGCGTCTGGGGTCTCCGGCCGGGGATTCCAGGTCCCGCCTGCCTGGGCCGCCCTGTGACGCAGCGACTGAGGTGGACGGGGTGGGGGCGGGGGCACTGTCCTGGGGGCTCGGCTCGCCCGGTGTGGAGGTCGTGCCGGGGTCATGCTCGGGCAGCCGGCCTGGGAGCGGCTGCAGCCTTGTGTCTCTGCCTCGCCTGATTTATTTTTGCAGCGAGTGAGTAATCACGAGGAACCCGCATGATCTGTGCTCTCCAGCTCAAAAACACAGGGAGAAGGAGAAGGGGGTGCAGCAGCCGAGAGGGCGGCCTGCGGGGCGTGTCCCGTCACCGGCGTCCCTGGCGCCCGGGGCTGTGGCGGCGGCCCCGCACAGGCCTGCGTGAGCCTGCCCGCCTCCGGGTCCCGCCCCGGCCATCTGCTCGCCGGGCTGAGCAGGACGGTCCTGGGCGTCTGTCTCGCTGTCGCTCTCCCGTCACCGCCGCCAGCTGGGTCCGGCGGCCGCGCAGGGGCCCGAGGATGGGCGTCCGGCGGCCCTTGAGGAGGTGGCAGCTTCCTGTATCACCGGCGTCCACCACTGCCCAGCCGAGCCCTGCCAAGGGGCTGGCGGGCGCCAGGGCCGAGCCCCTCGCGCGGTGCGGGGGCGTGGACTTGGGGGCTCCGTGGCGCTGTCCCGGGCCCCTGCGGTGGGCATGTGGCCCCCGTGGCTCTCCACGCCCAGAGGCAGCTTGGCAGGGAGGAGGCTCGCCGAGGGCCTCCCACAGCCCGCCTCGCGAGCATTAGCGCCGAGACGCCCGTCGGATCTTCAGATCGGAACCCAAATTGAGTTTCCCGCTGCGCCAAATTGCCTGTTCGGTGGCAACAGCTCGAAACTGTCTCATCTTCAAACAGGGGCTATTTGGTGGCCACAGAAATTGCTGGAGACTGCAGGAAACGGACGGCGTGTTTCCTCTGGGGCGCCCTGCGTCCGAGCCGTGATTCGGTTTCTCCTCCAGGCCTCGCTAAGGCCCCTGACTGTGGTGGGCGAGGGGGGCCGCCGGCCACGCCACCAGGGCTGCCTCGCGCCCCCCCCCAGCCGTCTGCCCAGCCTGAGGGCAGGTGAGCCGGGGTGCTCCTTCTGGGGGGTGGCACAGGGCGGGGGAGGAGTCCTGTCAGTGGCACAGGCGTCGCCCGCTGTGGAGGCTGTGCAGGGCCCCAAGATGCGTGTCCGCATATGCAGGGCTTGGGGGAGCAGAGGCGCGTGGCCACTCACCGACAGGGACAGACGGACACGCGGCTCAGGGCCCTCGGCCAAGAGCACAAGGACAGTGTCGTGGCCCGGCGTTTGGAAACGAAAGGGCTTCTCTGCAAGCTGACCGCCAAGAAGACGGGCGAAAAACTCAAATCTGTGTGGCTGCCCTGGAAAGGGGAGGGTTTATATTGATTTTGGGGGAGCAAAAGTAGGGGTGGGGGGAGGCCAGGGCGAAGGGATGTAGACCCAGTTTCAGGCCCTCGCGTCTGCCTGCGGCCCCTGCGCGCCTTCTCCCCCGGCTTCTTGGCTCCGGGTCAGGCCGCCCTTGGCCCTGCGGCCGGGTTTCAGGCCCGTGACGTGCGTGCGCGGGGTGTGTCCCCACAGTCCAGCTGGCGTCACGGTCGGTTGCTTCCAGGAAGACAGGCTGAAGAGATGGTCGAGCAGCTCAGCCCTCGCGGCCGTGGTGGGTCCTCCTGCCCGACGGCCGCCGCTCCGGTAAGGGCCACGGCCGTCCAAGCGTGGACACAGGCCCAGCAGGCTCTGTGGCCCCAGCCCACGGGCTCCTGAGCCCCTACACAGGGTTGGTCGGGAAGGAGAGGAGCTCTACGTGCAGGGCACACCTGGACATACCTGGACGCACCTGGAATGCCGGTCAGGGCCGGGAAACACGATGCCGCGCCCCTCTGACCGTGGTCACGGCTGACAGTGGCGTGTGGAGACGGCTGGTGAAGTCAGGGACGTCGCCTGGCGTGTGCCCCTTAGGTGGCCGCCGGGCATCTCCGGGGGCCCCCCCCGTCTGCCAACCCCTCGTCTGGACCACCTGGCTCCGTCTGCTGCGGCCCCCGCAGCCAGAGCTCCAGGCAGTACTTTCCTCTCTTCTTAGATGCAGGTTGGCTTGTCCAGGGGCGACGCGGTTCCCACGGACTCTGGCAGACCCCGGGGCCCTCGCGGCACCCCCTGTGTGGCAGGAGCTTCGGTGTTCGAAATGAGCAGATGAGAGCGAAGGGAGGATGGAGACGGCTCCCGCGTCCGGAATGACGACGACAGCGTCTTTGCAGCCTCAGGCCTCCGCGGGACCTGGCTGCCTGGGCTCTGGGGTGATTTGGGGTGCGGCGGTGCTGGCTCTTGCCCTCCTGCGTCTGAGCGCACACGCGGAGAGCCCGACGGGCTCCAGGGCGGCTCTGTGTCCTGGCCAAGGGGCGGCCTGGCCCTCCCCGGTCTGAGCCCGGGGGCACCTCCTGCCTCTCACCTGCCAGCTCAGAGCACGGGCGCCTCCAAGAGGGAGGGGTGTACGTCGGCCGTTCTCGTCTGCACCTCCGTTCTGTGTCAGGCTGTCAGGAGGGGCCCCGGCCAGGCCTCTGGGTCACCCCATCCTCATCCCCGCCACTGTCTGGGGGCACCCAGAGTGCGCCCTCTCCTGGCCAGGCACTGCAGGCGGGGCCAAGACCGTCCTGCCGCAGCGGGGTGCAGGAGCCAAGCCCACAGCAAGGCCCTGGGCCAGGCCTGCGGGAGCCTGACCCCGGAAGATGGGCCGAGGCTGCCAGACCCAAGGAGCAGATGGACAGACCACCAGGGGCGTCCCTGGGTGTTCAGGAAGCCCCAGGCGTGGCCTCCATCCCTG
>NW_023605302.1:0-25601 GCF_014898055.3 Talpa occidentalis
TGAGAGATCCAGAAATGCATGTGCATCACATTTTTTTGCACTTTTTCTGTGAGTAAAGATGCAAACTTGTCATAGAGCTCAGTCATAAATTCATTTTCACTTTGTCTATTCAAAAACATTTTTGATCCTAGTTCATCTTGCTTTTGACAATTCATTATCTTTATTTAATGAGAGTGAAAGGATCACTACCAAACATGGACATTTTGCTTAAAATGTCCATTAGACATTAGAATGTAAGCACCAAGGAAGTTAGCTGAGATCTAATCCAGCGGAGTTCGGAGATGAAATCCCTGCAACTCTCATTGCACCAATTAGAATCCCTGCAGTGGCTGTGGGCTGAGCCCACAAAGGCACAGATGCTCTTTGCTAACTGACATTGAACCTTATGGGATTTTACTGGCCCAGGATTTCACCACCATGGAGCTCTGTCAGGTTCCGGATGACCACAAATAAATCTGTCACTGCATCACTGCACAGGGCGCCTTCCCTTGTGCTGTAAACATAAGTCAGCAAAGCTCCTAGGGCAGAACTTTGTGAGTTCTGTGTACCCCCCACCTCCCACCAATCTGTACAAATCTATGCTATAGATTGGAGGTTCCCATGAGGTCCTCCTCAGGATTTGCTAGAGTTGCTCATGGAATTTAGTAAACATTCACTTTCTAGATCCCTGGTTTATTACAAAAGGCTCTAAGCCAGATGAAAGAGATGCACAGGGCAAGGTATGATGAAGGGGTGAGGAGTGCCTATGCTCCCCACTCTCTCCACCTCTCCATGTGCCCACCGACCTAGAAGGTCTCCAAAGTCCTTCCTTTCAAGTTTTTATGGAGGCAGCATTACATAAGTGTAGGGTCAGGAATGACCACTGAGCAGGTTTTCTGATCCCATGCAGACCGGGTAAAGGAGGAGTCAGAGTCCTCAGTGGCTTTTGCAGGCCTTTTATTGGGATTTACCAAGTACATGGCAGGTAGGGGGGCCGGGGGGCTGGCAGGCCTCCCAGCCCTCAGCAATTCTTCACTCTATCTCTGGGTTCTCCGGCATTCTCTGCTTCTCTCTCAGCTTCTGCTGCTTCTTTCTCAGCTTCTGCTGGCGTCCCTGTGACGCCGCCCTTAAAAGCCCAGTCTTAGCCCAGGTGAATCCCATCTACCTATGCCCACACCCTACCAGGTGCCTGCCATCAGGCACGCATTCAGGACCGCAAGGATCCATCATCTATTCTGATGGTGGGAGGGCAGAAAAGCCTGACATTTTTCCTTACCCTACAATAGGTATAGTGGATAATACCATTGGCCATTGGTGACTGAGCTCATCCTCTTAGCCTTCTCCCTCTCCCCTCACTAGACGCCAGGGGGTTGGTAGGAATTTCCAACCCTCTAATCACACGATTGGCTCCACTGGCCACCAGCTCCCATCCCTGTGTCCAAAGTCACTTCATCATCTTAAGGAGACACTTTTATCACTTAGGAAGTTTCAAGAGTTCTGGGAACTCTGTGTCAGAAATGGGGCAAAGACCAAATCTATATTTCCTATTAAATATCTCAATGTCACAGTCATTCATTGTGCAAGGCCAGTGTGGAACTGAACAAGAGTTCTCCGAGTGAGATGAGTAGGTAGAATACTAAACGAATTCAGGAAACCTAGGTTCTAGTCCCATTTTGCCATTGTCCATTCTTTCAACCCGATTTACTGAACGTGACCGCATACTCCGTGCCCCATTAAACTTACAATCCAGCACTGGCTTGCTGGGTACAATTGAGACCAACATCTTGCTCGCTTCAGACACTACACACATTCAACTTCCATTTCCCAGGTCATGGGGTGTTTGCTCTCATCCTGAGTTTTAGGGCATTGACCTTCCCTCTGGCTACAACATTTTTTCCTTCTTTTATATAGTGAACTCACCATTTTTCTGGCATTTGGATCACAGTTGCCCACTAGTACTTTGTACAGTACGTGGCACAAAAAAGGGACTTGAGGGCCTCCCCTGGTGGCGCAGCGGTTGAGCGCTGGGCTGTGAAGCTGCCCTCGGCCTTTGCAGTGCTGGTTCGATCCCCGGATGCGGGCGAGGGTCCCACATGGCGCGCAGACCTCTCCTGCCACGCCCGCTGCTCCCCTCAGCAGTGTACTTTGTCAGTCTGCCTGTTCTGCTACCCACTCTGGCTCAGGTGAATTCTCTCACCCTCCTGCATTTCTGACTGTACCCAGTGCTTGTATAAATAAATAAATAAATCTTAAAAAAAAAAAAAAAAGACTCCATGGTCAGTGAATTTCATCAAAACTGTTAGTCCAGTAGCATGATGGTTAAAAATTTGCAAGTTGATCATGGATCAAAGGCATACAGCAGGGAGAGAAAGGAGTCAAAACGGGAGTGAAGAGTGCAAGGGATTGTGGTAATGGGTCACGGGTGCCGTGGTGGTAGGAGAACTACTTAAAATTCCTAGACAAACACCAATGCTCTCTACACTGTGGTCAGAGGGGATGGATGGAGCAGAGCAACCTACTCCTGCCTCACAGCTCTGTTTACTACCTGAGACTTTCTGGAACTGGGGCAGCTTCTAGAATTGGACTCCTAGAAAGTGGGGCCACTTTCTTAACCTCAGGGACTATCCCAGCTGAACTGGGTTGAAGTGAGATGATACAGGGAAAGGAGGACCAGAAGTAGTGGGAGAAGGTGTAGCCCACAGGGACTATACCTGTGGGGAGAAATCAAATATTGTATAAAAATGAACAATGCAAGAAAATAAAGAAATTCATACATTTTTTTAAAAAAAGAACATTCGCATTGTCACTTTTTTTTTTCTTTTAGTATGTACAAATCAGGAAACTCATTGGTTATTTTTTATTCAAGTACAAATTATCCTGAAGGAAATTGACATGATAGTATTAGCCTGGTTAGTTCAGAATTAATTTTAATTGAAGAGAAACAAGCTGAGTAGAGATGGAAGTGCCAGCGTTCCTTGGAGTGGTATCACATTGTCACATTTTAAAGAAAGCATTCTAGTTCAAATCTCAGCTCTGGCCCTGGTCAACTAATTGCATGACCTAGGCAACTGGTGTAATCTCTTAGTTTTTGTATCTGTAATACATAGAAGGCACTAAAACCCCTTTGGTAGTGGTGTGAGGGCTTAAATGAGACAATGCTGGCAAAGTAGCTAAAGCACTCCAGGCACATAAGATTATCTCAACATCTGCAGTCACCATTGCCTTCATTATTGCATAACAATTATCCCTTTGTAGTCTACCCCATTACCTATATTAAAAGTGGGCCCTAAAGTTATTTATAAGGCAGACATTTATAACACCTGCTTGTTGACACACATGTAAGGCTTTATGACTGTGATGAAGAGGAGGTGGAAGGTGATGGTAACAATCACTGCCTCTGATGTCACTGATTTGAAACACTTTGACAAGCCTCTCCCCACCCACGCCCCAGGCAATATGAAGAGTTGGAGAAGAAAAAGCCCAGCTCAGGCCTGCGCTTCCCAGAGAAATTCCACAGGAATCCCTAACCACAAACCATGGAAAACTGTGAGACTTTTACAACCAGGAATCACCTCCTTGGCCCTGGGAATCTTGCTGAGGGTATGGAAAGCTGTTTTTATGCATTAGGTCAATTGACAACTCAAAGTTACAATCTGTTTTTATCTGGATCAAAGGCAAAAAGAAATATATCTCAGCCACTTAAAATTCCTAGACAAACACCAAAGCTCTCTACACTGTGGTCAGAGGGGATGGATGGAGCAGGGCAACCTACTCCTGCCTCACAGCTCTGTTTACTGCATGAGACCTTCTGGAACTGGGGCAGCTTCTGGAACTGGACTCCCAGAAAGAGGGGCCACTTTCTCAATCCCAGGGACTATCCCACCTGAACTGGGTCAAAGTCAGAAGACACAGGGAAAGGAGAACCAGAAAGTCTCCATTACTCTGGAGGCAGAGCAGTGCCTTCATTGATGGAGGGGAAACTGAGGCCCAGGGACAGGGAGGCACTTAATCACTAGCAATACTGGCAAGGAGCAGAGGTAGGGTGAGAATACCTACTTGAATATAGCATGAACAGGAAGACATCTTTTTATAATTCACTTACCATAAAATCTACTCATTTTAAAGTGTATGATTCATTGCTTTCCAGTATATTCCCCCAAATTGTGCAACCATCACCACATTGTAATTTAAATATTTTATTACAGTAAAAACAAACTCTGTAGCCATTAACATCACTCCCCATGTCCCTCTCTCTGCCCTCACCCCAACCCCTAGCCCCTGGTAACCACGAATCTACTTTCTATCACTATAGATCTGCCTACACTGGACATTTCATATAAATGGCACCATATGGTATTTGGTCCTTGTTGACTAGGAAGCCATTTTTAAACAACAGGCATCCTGGGTGGACCTTCTGGTTGCTTGCTGGACTACTATCCTGAGATGAGTTCTCGAATACTGTAGTCACAGGCCACGTGAGGTCATTTAAATGAATTCAGTATAAATTACAAATCACATACAATAAAAATGCAGTCCCTGGGCCTCCCTGGTGGCGCAAGGGGTAAGCACAGCACTGTGAAGCTATCCGCAGCCTCTGTAGCACGAGTTCAATCCCCGGCCAGGGAGCAACCCACATGGCACAGCAGACCTCTCCTGACTCGCCCACTGCTCCCCTCAGCAGTGTATTTCAGTCAGTCTGCCTGTTCTGCTCCCCCCCCCCCGCCGTCACTGGCGAATCCTCTCACCTCTGGCCTATACCCCAGTTCTTGTATGCATAAATAAATAAATCTTAAAAACAAAACCAAAAACAAATTAGGTCCCTCATTCTCACTAGCCACATTTCAAGTGCTTACTACCCACATGTAGCTCAGCTGCCATATTAGCAGAGAGAATGGTCCTGTCCCTGCAGAAAGTCAACTGATGAACTACAGGCCTGCTCTCTGAGAAATCTCTGTTCCTCCTGCTGTGTTTGGCAGTTACCTTGGCAGATGGAAGGTGAAAGCAAAGGGGAGCTCAAGGGAGGAAGGAGGGAGGGAGAAAGGGAGGGAACAGGCAGGCCAAGAAGAACCAACCCCCTCCTCCCACCATTCCCACCCCCACCTCTGTGTAACTCTCAGTGCCTGGGAGCTCCCCCACCCACCCCGCACCCACTCCAGACCTAAAAGACTCTGTGTTTAGTTAAACTCATCCAAAAGACAGATATGCCAAAGACTTTGGAAACACTTCAAGGAATCCCGTCTCCACCTCTGCCTTTTGATGATTTCTCAAGCATTTCTTGCCAGAAGGTGATCTGAGAGGCTGCTTGATGAGACTCAACAGTTCTGGTGAGTTTCTGGTCAGCACTGGCCAGTTCAGTTGCCAAGACATGACCACTAAGGCTGACCGACACCCCAAGGCCAGAGTCACGGCCCTCGACAGGCTCGGAGAGCAGGGAGCTCAGACCACCCCCGTGTGGACGCTCCAACCCTTCCCCCAGGCTGTTGCTTAGTTCAGCTGTAAGTCCTTTTCCCCTTATTGTCCAAAGATGTCCCGGTCCCTGGCTCCCAGGTACAGGGCAGCAGGTTATTTCAAATTGTGGGTTTGGATGCATAAAGAGAACCGTGATGAAGGATGATGGGCAAACAAAAGGAAAACTAGAATCCTATTAGAAAAATATTCTTCACTAATCAAAGGGCCCTTTGTTCCAAAACACTGCAAAAAATCATTATTACGACCTTTTAAAGTTGTTTTAGAAGAACATGATTAAGTTGGGTAATATCCTCTTATTTAATACTCTGCTAAAAGATGTATCTCCTTTCTTCTACTTTAGTGGCCAATTTATTATATGTAGAAAAAGCAAAATAAAAAGACACCCTAATAAATGCTTCTTCCATTATGTTTGCTCATCCAAATAATACTTTTGCTGTTAATTCCCCCTTCCTCAATGAGTGGCACTGGGGGCATTTCAGAGAATCAACAGGTTACATTTCTTTTCTTTTTTTTTTTTAAGATTTATTTATTCATGCATACAAGAACTGGGGTACAGGCCAGAGGTGTGTCGGGGGGTTGAGAGGATTCACCAGAGACAGAGTGGGGAACAGAACAGACAGGCTGACTGAACTACACTGCCGAGGGGAGAAGTGAGCAAGACAGGAGAGGTCTGCTGCGCCATGTGAGTTAGCTCCCCTGGCTGGGGATTGAACTCATGCTGCAGTGGCTGCAGAGAGCTTCATAGGTTGCGTCTTAACCCCTTGAGCCATCAGGGAGGCCCCCAACAGGTTACATTTCTAAGACACCAAGAGCAAAAGATAACCAGGTGCATGGTTGGTTATTTCAAATTCATCTGCAAGAAGCTGTTTCTTTAGTGAAGTCTCTGACCTTCTTAGCCCTGTGGTTTTCAAGAACATTCTTCACCAGAGTTAACCTACGAGAGGCATGGCTAAGCAAGAAGAGGTGGTTACATGGGTTACATGGGTGCCTTAAACCTTTGATCTGAAGCAACAGACAGGGTGGAGAGCTGGATTTTGGCTCTCAGTTAGGCTGCTACACTCACCCAGCCCCTTGCAGTCATTTCTGACTTTGTACACTCATGAACTCATGCCTCCAGCAATCACATACATAACTCGGGTGTTTTCCCCATGTTTCATCTCACATAATCCTCATAACAACACTAGGAGGTTGGTGTTATTCTCAATTCCATTTTAGAGCTTAGGAGCAAGAAGTTTAGAGATTTTAAATGACCCATCAAGTTGGGGCTGCTGGGACCACAGGGATGGTGTCTGCAACCCAAGTCTTGCATCCAGACTTTTATCACATGACAACTTGTAAGAACTGGTAAAAAAAGGACAAAATAGTGGAGCACAGGTGACTGAAGACAAAGGATCCCAATGGCCTAAAATCAGGCTTGGGCAGAGCCAGACCTATTTGCAGGTTGCCTCTTTCACAGGCAGCTCCTACCTTGTGCCATGGAGCCTCATAAAGCAAGCAGGTTTGTGTTTCCTCACTGAACAATCTCCACCTGCTCCTCAGAACCTCTGTGGGCCTGGGGTCACCAAGGATGCCTCTGCCACCCCTCCCTCATCCCGTCCCGAGCATTCTCAGAGCTACATGCCCACATTCAGAGGAAACTACAGTGTATTTCAGCTCACCTTGTATGAGCTCAGCGTATTCTCATTTTCATGAGATTATAGTGAAAGAAAGACCATACTACCTTGACAAGTGAAATTGATCCATATATATGAATATATATATATATATAGTGTCCAATTTATTGATGATGGTAGACAGTTTGCAAAAACAGCCCCAAGTCACTCCTTTGCAATAGGTGGGATATATTTCCCTCGTGGATCTGGTTGTATGACCTGCTTTGGTCAACACAACGAAGCAGAAGAAAACTGATGTCTCTTTGCAAAATAAAAAGGGCATGACAGGTTTTAAACCCTGTCTCAGAATTTGTTCACCACCAAGAGAACAGCCTGGGCAACCTGCCTGCTGGAGGCTGAGAGATCAGCAGAGAAAGTTGGGTTGTCTCAGCCGAGGCCAGGACAGATGGGTCAGCTCATGAGCAAGCTCAGCAAGCTCACCTGGGCATCGCTCACCTCAGCAGGGCTGAAGGCTTGTGAGACACAAGCAGTGGCTGTTATTGAAACCCTAATTTTTAGGGCCAGGGAGAAAGGGGTCAACACAGCACAACCTGCTTCACCAACATCACCACCACTGGAGGGTTTGAATCAAAGCCAGCTTGCATGAGTTCCACTGGTATTTACTATTTCCTAGAAAGTAACAGGTTTGGAAAAGCTCCTGGAGGGTGTATGTGTATGGGGAATCACTCTGACTGGAGGTTCAAGACTGAAATAGCTCAGAACTAGGCCAAAGGAGCAAAAGCTTGGAGGAGGTAACCTAGGTTAGGACCCTGCCATAGCGCAGCCTTAGGTGGGAAAGTCACTCTCCCTCACGGATACTCACTGACATTGACTCAGAACCAGGTGGATTTAATATGAGGCAAAGTACCCCAAACGGCTTATTTATAGAAGGTCCAGAGCCTCATTTATACATGAATAGGAAGAAGAATCTTCAGTGCAAAGAAACCGTTACAAAGAGGACCCAGTTTCTTCCCTATATGGTCTCAGTAATTCCCTTCTGTGGGCGCCCCCTCCTGTTCCTTAATGAATGCTGCCCCCTACAGCACAGATGTGAAAAAGATTTTTGAAAATCTCCATGCAACTAGCTGAAGATATTTATATCTGACTCCTCCGGGGGAGGCAAGGTAATGAGCACAGGCATTGCAAGGCTGAAGCCGCCGTTGAATAACCTCTCCCTAAGTAGCCACAACTTCTGTGTGGCAGGGATCCCTGTGGCTTCTTGGATGGCCTCAGAGCATGACTTTGACAAGACAATTTAAGTTAAGGGAGAAATCATCCCCAAGAAGGGAAGTGAATGGAGAGACAGAAGTCATCACAACTGTACACAGCTATTATCATGCAACTTTTGTTCAGCACAAAAAAAAATCCTGCAGAGTAAAAGTATCGTCAAGAATAAGTGCATTTTTGGGCCTCCCCTGGTGGCGCAGTGGTAGAACGCTGGGCTGTGAAGCTGTCCACAGCCTCTGTAGCGCCAATTCGATCCCCGGCCACTGGCAAGGGTCCCATATGGTGCACAGACCTCTCCTGTCATGCCCGCTGCTCCCCTCAGCAGTGTATTTCGTCAGTCTGCCTGTTCTGTTCCCCGCTCTGGTGAATTCTCTCACTCTCCCACACTTCTGACTGTACCCAGTGCTTGCATAAATAAATAAATCAACTTAAAAAAAAAAAAGAAGTGCATTTTTGGAATGAATTTCTTGAAAGGAACAAATTCAAAGGTGGGATTTTGGGGACTCTAATATGGGAGGTATGTGTCATCACCAGGCCTCCCCAAACCCACTAAAATCATACAAACTCTACCTTTGCCTGGAATAATCAAATTCTATCTCCGCAAGGATCTTAAGAGATGATCTAATCTAGCTGCTGACACAGGAATTCCATCTCTAGTAACCTTAGTGAGTGATGACCTAGTGCTCTGCTCCCGTACCTCTAGGCTCAGGAGACTCCTACTCCCACGACAGCTCATTCAACTGTGAAAAGACAAAAGTGATTAAAAAAGAAAGCTCTTTAATCAAAAAAGCATGGAGGCGATGTGTCTGTAAAGATGTCTTTGATGTGCAAATCCCGTAGTGTTTCGCCTATATTTCCTTCTATGTATTTTATGGTTTCAGGTCTTATGTCTAGTTCTTTAATCCATTTTGAGTTGATTTTTGTGTATGGTGTGAGGTAGTGGTCAAGCTTCATTCTTTTGCATGTAGCGACCCAGTTTTCCCAGCACCATTTATTGAACAAACTTTCTTTGCTCCAATGCATAGTCTTTGCTCCTTTGTCAAAGATTATTACTCAGCATTCAAAAAAGATAAACACATGCAATTTGCAGCAACATGGATGGCGCTGGAAGGGATCATGCTCAGTGAAATAAGCCAAAAAGAAAAAGAAAAATACCGGATGGTCTCACTCATAGCAGGAATCTAGAAAACTTAAATAAGGGACCAGGAAAATGAATATAAGAAAGTGAAAATCAAAATCAACAAAAAACTATGAACCAGAGACACTTTTTGGGGGGTGGGGGGCGGGAAGGGAAGGATTGGGGTCAGAATGGGGCTTTTGCAATTGTATGGGGGAATATAAAAATAAAATTTATTATTTTAAAAAAAAAAAAAAAAAAAAAGCATGGAGGCAATGTTTGCCTCCCTGTCGTTTTTTTTTAAATTCTGTTTTCTGCGACCAGAGAAGGAAAAAGCTGGCCTGGGATATAGATCTGCACTGCTAAAGGGAAACTGGTCTCTCTCTCTCTCTCTCTCCTTAAGTGTTTCCTAAACCACTTTGCTTCTAGCCAGTGTGGGGGAGAATGGGTATTCTGAGCAAAGTAGAGCCAGGTAAGCCTCATTTCTGGCTCCCACACTGATGAAGTTCTACTGAATCCACAGATTTAGGCTCATATCTCCTAGCACCCAATCTTCATGAGGGCAGTTATCATAAAATGTATCCAGATGGCCTGTGCTTCGTTTACTACATCTCTGCCAATGGGGTCTAAGTTCCACCAGGCAGAGATCATTGCCTGTTTTTTTCACAGCCGATCAAGTGACTAGCATCACGTGTGAGGCACTGAAGACATAAGTGTGTCGAATAGATCAAAGGTTGAAGATGAATACATAAGAAGGCAGAAACTCATCTACTCCATACTGCACAGTCTGGTTAGAATTATCTGCCTCTTGAAAATGGGACCAAATCTAGCATAATGTTTTTTGCTCCCCAAACGAAGCAGTACCATCAAAGATCCTCATGAGAGTCAGACCTGATTCTTGAACGTACCAGCTGGAGACCCAGGGGGAGAGGGCCTGAATGGCGTGGTGAAGACTCATTCTAGCTCAGGCCTGCTATCAATTCCTCAGCAAGCCACATGAACCCGATCACGCCTACAATGTGAGTTTTCTTCTGCCCACACACAGTCTCCCAAATTGAGGAAACAAATGTGGAGGTCCTGTCTGGAAAAAATCATTTAGACAACCTGAAGTTATCATCCTCCCAAAAGGAGTGTGCCCTGTGGATGCCAGGCAGGAAACCAGGGCTCCACTTTGAGATGCAATACAAAATATGGGCAGTGGGGGGCAGCAGAGACTCATGAGGCTGGCCTGCCCTAAACCAAAGGACTAAAATTTTTGCTCTGCCCAAGGTGAGTTGTTATATGTCCCAGGGTTCCTCGCTCCATTTCACATTTCATACCAATTCTGTGATTCGCCCACTGGTAAAAAGGCAGAGGGAGCATCAGGTGTTGAGAAGCCTTCTTGACTTTTGCCCTTATGAGGAGAGAGGTCTGGCTGCCAATTTATATGAGCAGCTAATATCTGTGAAACAGCCACAATGTTCGAGGAGCCTTGTCAAACACACACACATCGGCATGGCTGTCCCTAAAGAATCATGGCAGGAGCTCTGAGGACACTAAGAATGTGCCCACAGTGCCTGGGCACACACCACTCAGCAGCGTGACCCTTCACCCACGCCAGGCCTGCAGGTGGCCTGGGCGTCACGTGATGCCACAGTGCAGATATATGGTGACTTAAACGTTGGAAGTGAATATTCTTAATGCAACTCTCATCAGAAGGCAGTTTCCAAGCACGTGGGTTATGTGCAGCGTCCTAACTAAAGGCACAAACTGACGATCTTGTGAATGCACGCTGCAGCTGAGAAGCTGGCATGGTGCCCGTGAGGTCCACTTAGGCCTGAAGATGCAACATCCTCAGTACAGAGAGACCCATGCACACGCCTCAAGCTGTCAAGGCTCATTACTCAGGCGCTCTCCTTCGTTTTCACCTGCATTCTGTTCTTGTGTTTTGTGAATATGGGCTCCATGTTCTCATATGAAAGTTAATTTCACTTATCCCTAAACATATTTATCATCTCATGCTAATGGATACTGTCAAATACCTAACCTGGAGAAGACAAATCTTTTCTTAAAAAGAACAGTTAAATGAATGACTCAAATAAGCCCTGACTGCAGATGATACCCGGTTATAAATGACTTTGAGAGAGCCCAGAAATATAAATACTTTCCCTATAAATGATCCTTGAAATTAAATTGAATTCACATATGTGTGACACTTTCCACATAGCAGATGGAAGCAAAAGAAATGCTGACATTTATCACCTGAAGATCAGATGAACACCAACTCGTCATATTCTCCTATGGACACAAGACATCAAATACGTATTTCATCTTCCTAAATGATTTATTTCTCTCTCTTTTTGCTACTCATTCTTCCTGCTATGAAAAGCCAGGTTCATTGTATTTTAGAGAAAGGATAGATGGCAGAGCCACAAGTTCAAACACTGACTTTGAATCATATCCATATTTAGAGAAAAGCAAACATGGCCCTTTGCTTATTCTCCTCCCTGAAAAAGGAGGGCTTTCGCATTCAAGGTTGTTAGTTTCACAGTCGAAGGGATTGATGCCTTTCTCCCTCTGAGGGCTCTTCTGAATTACACAGTAGATCAAGAAAATGGCTCCCAGAGGGGGCCAGAGAGACATTATCACAATCGACTACTTTCACCTTGATGTTTGACTTTAATGTAATGCGAGAGGTTAAGGACAAAGTAAGGACAGGGTTAGAGAAGAAGTCACAGCACTCTGGGGCTCCCCTTCCCTTGAATAGGGGTGTGCTCCTGTGCTCATCAAGTATTTCATCCACTATAGGTAGACCAGATATACCTGGTGACGTGAGTACATTCTCCATCCTTAGCCTACCTTCTCACTGGACTGTTCACTCACCAAGTTATCCACTTTGTTTTTTGTCTAGTACAGACTATACTCTGTATCCATCTGCATATAGGCCTCCCATTTCTTCTCAATGGTGTATTAATGATATTCCCCTTCCACCTGTTTTTCCTTTTGTTAAATAAAATAAAAAAGGGGGACATGTAAGTCTGCTAATCCTAAGCGGCCTGTTGGGCCACCATTTTGTTACCTGCAGTTCTGCATTCCTATACAATGTCAGAACTGTCTGGTGTGTCAGTCATAGGAGCCAAACCTTACTAGGTGCCTTTCAAATCAACCAAGAGCTTAAAGCTTAGTCACTCAGGGAAGGGTATGCATCATGAGGTATGACTGGAAACACCCGGGGTTGGGGGCGGGGGGCTGAAGACCAGGATGTATGACAAGGGACCCCAGAAGCTGATCAGTGGAACACCTTGTTGATAAGATTGAAGCCAAGGCTGGGGATCTAGAGCTTGATCTCAGTTACAATACCAGTTCATCAAGGGCCTCCCCTGGTGGCGCAGCGGTGGAGCGCTGGGCTGGGAGGCTGCCCGCAGCCTCTGCAGCGCCGGTTCATTCCCCTGCAGCCAGCGAGGGTCCCACAAAACAAACAAACAAACAAACAAACAAACAAACAAAACAATACCAAGTCATCAAGCAGATGAGAAGTGTCTGGAGGGCAGACTCACAACCCCTGATACTATAGATGACAGAGCACATTTTCGAGTTTCACCCCTCCCTTTTCTGTTTATCCTCCTTCCCCTCACAACTGATACCGTATAATTCTATCAATAAAAAGGCCAGGATCTTGCTCTTCAGCAACATCTTGCATTATGTAGCCTGCTTCACTACTCCCGTTTATCAGTGTGGTGTTGCCGATGCAACAACACCAACCTCTGCAAGTGCCTAGTGGAGAAAGAGCCAGAGATGGTTCTCCGATTAGGAGAAGGGCAAGCTGACATCCTCAGGGCACCTTCCAACTGGGTATTCCTTCTGCTACCATATCTAGACCAAAAGGGACACCCTCTTTTAATATTTCCAGCTGAAGAAATAAATCAAAAGTCTTTTCCTTATCTTCTGTTAGCTCAGCTGAAACAAGGTGGGTTTGAAAAAATTTTCCTTCTAATTAAATTTTGGCGTTCACGAAAGGCTAGTGAGGCCACAGCACAAAACCAAAAAAGATATGAAGGCCTATGCAAGTGGCAAGTCTACTCAGTATCAGTTGTTGGCTCTGAGAATACATTTAATTATATGTAGAACAAAATGTGTATGTAAATGGTTTCCCATTCATTGAGCTCCTGTTAGGCCTGGCATTTGTTTGGGCATCTTATGCATTATTAACAACCCCCATCCCTCCCCTCACCCATTAATAACATTCTACAAAGAATCTGCTAGAATTGAAGGGCAATGAGAGGGCAGCATGCCCTTTCCAAAGTGACCAAGTGGTTCTCTTAGGACAGGAAGCCTCAAACTTCAGCACTATGAGACTCATGAGGGTACAATGTGCAGACTTGCTTGTTCTAACTCAGAAATCTGGATTAGAAGGACTGAGTCCGTAAAGACTGGAGACTTGTATTTTTAGCAATGACCTGGAGGGACACTGGAGAGTGGATGGTGCATACCTTGAGAAACAACAGTCCAGAGTCTTGAGTTGACCAACTCATCAGATCATGGGCCTTGAACCATGTGTGCCTGACTTAACAGCGAGCTGCCATGTTGGGCTGTTCCCTCCTTGACCATGCATGGGCAACTGGCATATGCTATCCCTGAGTGGGAAAATGTTAGTGTCCAGGCATTTATTTTGGAGACAGGTGCTATGTGTTTTGGGACTGTTCATCTCTTCAATTAGATAAAGTCAACAATATGTTTAGAACAAAAAGGAACTATGATGTGAAATGAAAACTGGAAAATGAAACCTGCTTTTCCCACAGGAGCAAAACCACTAGCTTCCCACTAGTGAAAGGGCCACGCACAGATGCAAACTCACTGACTGGACAATGCTCCAAAACACCAGAACCTGGCAGTTTTTTCATGCCATGCAAATGAAACCCACAATGTCAATATATTCCATCTATCAGAAGCCACAGAAAGTCATATCCTTCATAGAAAAGTCTATAACAAATAGAGGTGACAAGACAGGAAACCTGTGCAAAAGAAAGAAAACCCCAGAAGAAAGAAAGCTTCACATTAACTCTCTCCCACTCCCAGGCTACTGCAGCCTGTTGCCACTTCACAGATAAATAAATTGAATCTCTAGGAGGCGAGGTGACTTGTTGTTGGAAAAGGATTAACAAAACCTTTTCCCCTTCTGCATGAGAATTTGACCTTGGATTAACCTCTAACTCTGTTTCCCTGGAAACCTGATAAAGATAGAATGTGAGCTATGTTACTAAGCAACATTGCTCCTGGTAAAAATGGCCCTTGGTAGTTAAACCACATCTGGACTGGGAAGAGCTGTAAATGAAGTATGAATAACTCTTGGGGAAACCATCATGGTGGGCTTCGCTGAATGCTGTGCCTACTAATTGAACCAAATCCTTGTAGAACACTAGAAGTGATGCCTCGGGAGCGGTTACGTGAGATAAAACCAGCATGTGACTTCCAATTCAGAGTGACTTGTGAACCTGCCCTATGCAGGTCCTATTCCCTCACCCCTGAGCGCTCACCTGAGGTGGGAGGAGGGCCAGGCTGCACCTGGATGGCTGTGTGGCCTGTTGCATACACTACTGTAAGGGTCACTCCTTCTATTTTTTTTTTTAAGTTATATTTATTTATGCATACAAGAACAGGCCAGAAGTGCAGGGGGTGAGAGGATTCACCAGAGACAGAGTGGGGAGCAGAACAGGCAGACTGAAATACACTGCTGAGAGAAGCAGCAAGCGAGACAGGAGAGGTCTACTGAGCCATGTGAGTCACCTCCCTAGCCAGGGATCGAACTCATGCTGCAGTGGCTGCAGATTGCTTCACAGTGTTGTGACGTAACCCCTGTGCCACCTGGGAAGCCCCTGTAGGGTTACTTCTATGAAAAGAAAGAGCTGCACTGCCCTGCCAGTGACCTGGAATTCCTGTCCATAACCTTCTGAGTGGAATGGAGCCAAGTGTGGCCTGTGATGGGTTTTGAGGGGGTGTTCCTGAGCAGATGCCCTGCTGAGCACTGCCTCTGCCCAAGTCACATTCCTGAAAGTGGCCAGAACTCAAAACCCAGGAGGCTGCCCTTAAGGTGAATCCTTTCTCTTCAGTGGCAGGGCCTAAACCTTTCCTCCTGAGATAACTGTATTCTGACCCAAGAGATTGATTCAACTTCTTAAATACTTGCCAGGCTATTTTTTTTTCCTTCCTTCCGTGTCCTGTGAGCTCCTGAGGCCTATAACTTCTAATTATCCTGTCTACAGGAACCCAGCTGGGCTAACAGTTCACAGACTTGTTTCTGCTGGTTCCATCCTCCAAGCAGGCTTTCTATACCCTTAAGCAATTATGACTTCTGGCTGGAGGGTCATGCCCACTTTACAGCTGGTTCCCAAACAGAGATGCTTATCACATGTGCTCACAGGCACCCAAGCTCTCCCCCAACAGGGGAGCAGCTCTGGGAAGCAGGAGTGTCTCCAGGGGGCCCAGGAAAACCCACCACAAAAACAAGCTTGTAGAAGTTTCACTCCGCAGGCCTCCACATAACCTGAGTTTATGAAGAATCACAGGTTAGTACTGGACTAGAACAAGAGGGAGGTCTTTCTTTTTCCCAGGCTCCTCCTCTTCCTTTTTCCTTAGCAAAAAAAACAGAGACAGAAACCATTGCCAATGACGCAGCTTCTCTGAAGTCCTCCTGGAAACTCTTGATAAATTCATCCTTCTCACTTTTCACTGTTATAGACATGTCTAATAACCTTACGGGACACGTGAGCCCCTGGGGAGCAGAGTCTGTCTGGCTCCTCTCTCCCAACCACCAGTCAAATGCAGGACATAAACAGGAGGACCTGACCATAGTCCTGTCTGCATGACAGAGACCACTGAGTTAATTCCCTGTGACCTGATGTCAGAATCCTGGTTAATGGCAGGACATGGGCAACCTCCTCATGGTTACATGTCCCAGTCACTCACTCAGATAAATAACTTGCTTCACTAACCACAAAGTGACACATTTATAGGGATGCTAAATCAATGGTTCCATGACACAGTGCTAAAGGCTGTAAAACTTCATCTCCAGCCATGCCTGGTTCCTTTCCTCTTCCCATGACAGGCGAGAGTGAACAAAAAGGAAGAAAGTGACACAGAAAGCAAAGACTGGAAGAAGGAGTCTATTGGAAAGCTCAGATGGGGGGCTAACATCAGACAAGTCCAAAAGGTCAGTGAAAACTGCAGAACTCAGGCACACTGCACAGTGACTTGGGGGTGGAGGACCTCAGACTCACTTTACAGAAGGGGAAACTGAGGCCTGAAGTTAAGTGTCTTGAGTGAGGTCACAGTAACTTAGAGTTGGATCAGGAATCCAAGTGCTTTCTGTACTATGCCAAGGTCACTGGCACTCACAGCAAAGCGCTAGTAGAAAAGTCCAGTGTTTAGCAAATGCACTTATTATTTCAGCTCCTTAAAAGAACTTGTCTTATTTCAGAGATAGACTATTTTCTACCCAAGAGAATGAGGATAAAAGTGCTGTCAAGGGTGTAGGGAACCTAGCCCTCTCAAACACTGCCAATGGGAGCACAGTTGCCCCCCAATCCATGGGGATACACTCCAAAACACCCTATGGATGCCCAAAACCACAGTTAATACTGAACCCCTATATATATGATCTTGTTTCCTAAATATACAACACACCTCTGACAAAATTTAGTTTACAAATTAGGCATGGTAAGAGATTAACACCAAAAACTAACAATACAGTAGGACAATTATAACAATATACTGTACCAACAGTTAAGTGAACATGGTCTCTCTCTCAGAATATCTTATTGTACATAATATTTTCAGATATGATTGATCTTGGACCACAGAAAGGAAAAAAACCTAGTGGGGGAGAGGGGATTAACACATAAATTGGTATAATCTTTTGGGAACAAAATTAGGTAATACCGAAACAATTGTAAAATACGCATACACTTTCATGCAACAGTTCCACTAAAATGATTGTATTCATGCAAAGAAGACACACTAAAAAGTTCATCTCAGTACTGTTTATATTATCAAAAACTTAAAGCAACTGAAATAAAATTTAATTTGGAAAATTCATACAATGGAGTGCTACACAACTATAATGAAGAATGGCCTATGAAAAGACTGTGACTTTATAAACTCTAAAAGTCATACACATGTCTATGTATGTATGTGTGTGTGTGTGTATGTAAGTTATTTAGCTTCTGTGAGAAATAAACAAATTATTACTTCCAAAGCACAGAGACTAGTACCTGGCAAATAACAACCATTAGGAACAATTTATCAAAATGTGAGAGTATATGCAGGAAGAAAATATAGAAAAACAAACTAAGAGGTCAACAGTGGCTTTATCTGGGAGGTGGGATTGTGTATTTTCTCTTTTCATAAATTAATGTTGTCTAATATTTTTACATGATGATTTTTGTAGTGAAACTATTTTATAGAAAGTATAATCTTAGAGAAAATCACATTATTCGAAAGAGGACATCTTACATATGCATCGAATTCAATCCAGGAATACTAAACAGTTCAAACTCATGAGGGACCCAATACTACAGAAAGGAAATTTTCTGGCAGTGTTAACCTGTTCAGAGGATGTAAGTGAGGGGATGGAAGGAAGACAAAGCAGATAATGTCATGAATGTTGAAAAAGAGCAATTTCCTCTTCCCTGAAAATCTGTGATTCTGGTCTGGAAGCCTGGAGCCACTCTTAGCCAAGAGAGGAAGTGGGGAGCCATGGACAGAACCTGCCCCCACATCCCACAGCCCAGGCAAGGCTGGACCTGACTCAGCGCCTGCAGGATGGAAAGCAGCGGCCAAAGGCAGACAAGCCATGATAGACAATGACACACAAACAACAAGGAGGTTTTCCTAAAGGCTAAGAAACCGCAGAATTTCCCCCAAGCCTCATAGGCAGTGTCTGGGATCAGAGTCGTTTGGATAAGAATAGGTTATGTCGCTGAACAGAAACAGTTCTGTTTTGTTCTGGCGTTTATATATCAACTGTGCCCTTGGTTACCTTATATAGAATGCGAGTGAATAATGTGTGAGTCTCCAGGCTTTTCCTGGATATAAAGTATTATCTCTTACATTTCTTCTTTTTAAAATTTCAGTTGATGATTCAATGTAATCTGCACTAGATTTCAGTGATGAAGACAAGAAGGAACAACACCTCTTTGACATGATTTCCAAAAGAAACCTTTACTTAGTGTTTTCCCTCAGAGTATAAAGCATTCTGGGCAGAAGGTGGAGGATTTGAAAAGTTTCCTGTTAACAATTTCCTTACAATTCACTTAATCCTTTTAAAAATTAGGACTAAGTGTTGATATAATTTTGTCATGACTGACAGAATAATGAATTTCTCATCCAACTAACTGACATGATTAGATCATTCTTAGGCATGAAATTCCTAGGTCAGCGGGTCACAAAGAAAAGCCTATGAAATGGTTGACCTGAGAGTGAAATGCTGGACACAATGCAACCAACCAAGGCCTGACTCTCAAGAAAGTTTAAAGAAAAGACAAGAGGTTGTATCTTAGACTTTACCTCATCTGAAAGCCACACCTCAAAGCACCCGAGCACCCCGAACTGTACTTTATCTGCTTACAAGTTAGTCTCTCCCCACGACTTCTCAAGGGGAAGGAAGGTACCTTCCTCACCCCAGTACCTGCCAGGTGGTCGAATTATCTCTGTTCCCTCCCCACATACTAGTCTTGGCAGGTAAGCTGCTACCCTGTAAGTTATAATCAAGGTCAGATGCAAGGGAGACCTAGAGACTGAAAAAAGAAGGAACATGTCATTTCTGAAGGTAAAATCACACTGCCCCTTTACCTCAGGATGGTAGTGTAAAAAATTACCCGGCAGCCCCAAGCCTGCTTCATCCCAAATCCTGAGACAGCAGAGGGATGATAAATGAACCCTCCCACACACCTAGAAGCACCTCAATAATATTCATCATTCTGAATCCCTGAAGGATTTTGTGCTCTGTGCATCCAATGAGACATTAGCACACCTATTGTCTCACTTGATCCTCAATGCAGACATCTCAGGAAGCAGGATAGGACAGCGCACAAATCTCAGAAACCAAACCTAGAGTGGAATCCCTGTGCTCAGTGATCCAGGAGGACAAGTCCCTGAATCCCAAATGGCCTCATTTTTCCTTTATCTGTAAAGTTGCATTAATGATGTTTACCTCATTGTGAAGATCAAGTATGAGAGAAAAATCAAAGTCCCTGGCAAATAGTGTGTGTTCAGTAACAAAGAATGGCGTCCACTTCTCTGATGCAGTCTTTCCTTGCACGCTACGTCTATTAGACGTACATTCACAGTCCTCAGTCACAGTCACAGTCCTCAAAGCACTTCATGGCTCTGTCTGCTCCATGCCCAGGAGAGAGCCAACTGGGGGTTCCAGCCCTGGGGTCCCAGCCCTGGAGGTCAGCACCAGGTGGGCTGCCAGAGCAGCCCTGCATCTCAGGTAAGCTCTGGGACACATTTCCTGGCACCACTGCATCTCTCTATATCTGTTTCATCCACAAGGAATTTTCTTTATTGCTCAGTAGTTGGGACATGGATGTCAAGTACACCCTTCAGATTGTTGGGACATTTCTCCCCAAGTGATCATGAGACAAGGGTGATTTGAGTCAACAGAAGACCCTGCATACGGGTCCCCTAACTCTGTCTTCCCACATCTTCCCCTCTTGTTCAGCTGCATGTTTCTTACTAGCCCTCAGCAGACAAAGCTTCAAGTATTTCTGTTCCACTTCTAGGAAAATCCCAGAACCAGTGTGCCTGGGTTCAGTTCCAACTCCACCTCTCACGACCTGGTGTGCATGGCCTCAGCAAGAACTTAACCTTTCTTTTCCTTAGTTTTACCCTTTGTAAAATAAGGATAACAACAGCTTGTTTGGGGGTGTTCAATATAGTACAATAGGTACTCAATAAAATTTAGCTCTATTTATATAAAAAACAAAACTTTTCTATATATTATGCATATTATAAGTAGATATTCTGGAAGGATATACACAGGATGGCTTATCTTGGGATCCTCCAGGGAGTTTGTCAAGGAGAACTTTTATTTGTTATAAACTTGTACCCACTTTACAAGTAATTTAAACATGCTTTTTTTTTTAAAAAAGATTGATTGATTGATTATTTATACAAG
Source organism: Talpa occidentalis (assembly GCF_014898055.3). Taxonomy (NCBI): domain Eukaryota; kingdom Metazoa; phylum Chordata; class Mammalia; order Eulipotyphla; family Talpidae; genus Talpa; species Talpa occidentalis. The sequence continues at coordinate 20,600 of NW_023605302.1, forward strand.
CACTGGGTACAGTCAGAAGCATGGGAGGGTGAGAGTATTCACCAAGCCAGAACGGGGCACAGAACAGGCAGTAGGACCGAAGAACACTGCTGAGGGGAGCAGTGGGCAGCAGGAGAGGTCTGCGTGCCATGTGGGACCCTCCTCCGGTGGCCGGGGGGCAGCCGGGGATCGAACAGGTGCTGCAGAGGCCACGGGCAGCTTCGCAACCCAGCACTCAACCACTGCGCCACTGGGGAGGCCCTTAAACATGCTTTTTAAAAGAATACATTTGGACCTCCTTGGTGGCACTAGGGGTTAAGTTTCAGCACTGTGAAGCTATCAGTAGACAATGCAGCTCGAGTTTGATCCCTGGCTAGGGAGCTACCCACATGGCGCAGCAGACCTCTCCTGTCTTGCCTGCTGCTTCCCACTCTGTCTTTGGTGAATCTTCTCAATCCTCCACCCACCCCCCCCACCACCACCGCCGGCACCTCTGGCCTACATGCCAGCTTTTGTATGCACATATAAATAAATCTTTAAAAAATTAAAAGAATACTTGGATATGGTTGAAGAAAAAGAAAGGAGGAGCAGGAAAACAGAGGGGAAAAAATGGTTGCTGAGGCAGAAGACAAGGGCTGAATAGTGAAGTCTTTACTGATTAAGACATCTGAGTCCCAGCTTCAGGACCAGTCATGGAGTTCCAAAGCCTTGTCTAGGAAACCTTCTGCCACATAGATCTGTCAACCCTAAATACATTTTTCATCAGTATTCTACAGAAGAGAGAACCAAGCTCCATCGAACAGTCATACTGGGTTGGATGGGGCAGTGAGGTTCTGATCTCATTCACAGTCGGGGTAGGACTACTCAGGTTCCTGGAATACTTTAGGAAGAGGGAGACACACAAGACAAGCCCCAGGAAATTACCACGTGACCAGGTAAGAGAGGCTCCCAAACCACCTGGGGGTGTCTTCCCCAAAAAGTCTAGGCCACTTTTCCCAGGAGGAAGAAAGGGGAGCTGTCTCAAGTTTGCTGTTTCTCCAATGTTTCATGAGATGGAGACTGAAGCAAAGGTGTATTTCACTACCTTCTGTGCAAGAACAGCCACAAAACTTTTGCCCATCCTAAAAGCTCAGTACTGTGTGTGTGTATGTGTGTGTATCTCCTTTTTGGGTAAAAGTTACATCATCAGGGCAATTTTGCCAAAATCTTCATTTAGCTGACCACATTTCTGACTTTTTCAAAAGGTAAAAATATCCCTGTCCCTACCTCCCACACATCACTTCTGATGGGTAAAAAGCTTATCAGTTCACAAAATGCATATCTCAAGAAGCTGCATTTCTAGAAAACTGCCTCATGTATAGAGCTCACTCTATGAAAATTTATTATCAAAGTGTAAATACTATATTGCTTCCATCTTTAGCCAGGTGTCTTCTGGGTCCCATCCAGACAAACAAATACACCTATTACTGCTGACAACTATGACTATGACAGTATTTGCTTCACTTTCTTAATGCCTCTGGTATTAAGAAAGTTCCTGCCAGCCAAGCATACGCTTGTGATCCATTCCCACCACCTTATTTATAACCCCCACTCCCACCATAGCCAAACTCACCTGAAGGAACTAGATCTGCTATAAGGGAAATGTCCAACAGACCCCCAAAATGTGACTCACCTTTCTCATGACTGCTTGGTGGCAGGGTCGGGGGCGGGGAGGTAACTGGTTTGGACTTGTCATAGTTGTTAAAGCTCTGACTGCGTCGGTTGTTAGCAGTGGCTGACCCTCCGCGGGTTTTGGCCTCACTGCCTGTAGCGGATACCCTTGCAGTAGGACCTGGAAGTCTAAAATGCAAAAGCAACAAAGTAAAGTAATAGATTCAGTCTCAGGAGAACAGCAACGTCTTCAGAAAAAGGAACTACAACCATGCAGGACATCAAAGAAAGCACTCAAGAAACTGGGTCTTTGGAGGCTTGCCAGCCAAAAGATTTAGTGGAACGACTACAAATATCTAGGCTACTAATGACCCCAGTAAAGTCCAACAGCAAAATGTGAGCAGTTTTCCTTTGAGCAAAGAGAGGCACTAGGGGAGAGAAGGAATATGTTACTGATTAAAAATACAAAGCTCACCTTCCTTTTTTTCTTGGATGAGTATTTCTACTTTTCAATAGGGTCAAACCATGTTTTATCACCTCTAACTCTATCAAGTGTGGAACATAAAGGCCTGTTAAGACTCTGAATTGCATGTATCTCTTCTGGTTTGTATTAAAATAGTGTTTGCCATAATCCAGGGATGTAAATGTAAGTATCAAGAAAAATACATAATTTATAAAGTTCAGAAAGGGAATTGTGATAGCAGAACCCAATTCGTATGCAATGAAAACTATGGCCAGGATGAAAACTTTTGTTTAGATATACATTTTCCTTCACACCTTAAAACCTATCTCCATAGGCATTACTTTGAGACTGAAGCCCAGCTGCTCTGCACAGTAGATGGATAAAATTGTATGTTCTTTCTGTAAAATCAGCAGGAGTCTATTAGTCTAAAGACAAACACACACTTTCCCTTTAAATAAAACACCTCATTTTGGGTGGTTTGGGAAATAAGTCAGCAGAATTTTTTGTAACATGTCTAAAGATATTATGGCTCATTCCCCAAATAGTTAAGGGTTAGACGTCCCAAATCAGATTTTGGTTCAGGGACTAATAAGCAGACTGTTTCCAATCATTAAAGTTTGAAAGATGAATAAATGATGAAATATTTAGTTATATCTTTCAGCTAAAACCCACTTAGCTGTGTTTAAAAGCCACTGGCACCTCAGTCGACTTAGCATAAGATCTAGTGATAAGTCTGAATTTTCAGCCCATAAAGCCTTCAGCTTTCTCTGTCCATGCAAATCTGTAAGTACCAAAGAAGTCTGCAATCTGGAAGCATTTTAGATATATGCAGGCAATCACTTTAAACTTTTTCTTGTTGGCTGAGCAAGAAAGATGGTTATAGAGTAAACAGAGAACATGAGCTGGTGTGAGAGGATTGTAAAATTTATACAGTTAGAAGCAGCTGGCCCCATTCCCTGACTGGGAACTGGGAGGGAAAGAAGTGGGGAGCACTGGCCCCAACAAGTGGCAATGGGAAGGCATTATTTCTCACACCACTATATTCACCCCACACCCCCTATCTTGATTGGAGAAGATATTCATCATTCCATGAAGACAGGCACAGAGTGGGGTGCAAAGCCAGTAGTGCCTGTGTTTGGGGACCAGATGTGGCCAACACAGCTGATCAAGGAGGTGTAGCAATGGGATTGTGGGACGTCTTGGTTCTGCTTCCAATGCAAACAGCATCTTGCAAGCCCTCTACGTCGTCTGAGTACTCACAGCCAATGGCGGAGCTTCTGCAGGTGCACATGAGGGCTCCTTTGAGCTGCACTCCTTAACCCAGCCATAGTCTGCAGGAGTCTTTATGCCCACAGATAGGTCTGGAAAAGGATTACAGACTTGTTCCAAGATGAGGTCACAGCAGTGGTATGAAGAGGTGCGAGGTAACATAGGTCACTGCATTCTACTTCAGTAGGGGATTGGCAAAAAAGAAGCAGAAGCAGAAAGCAAGGAGGAGAGAAGAGACAGATTCCTTCTGCTAGACATCTCCCTCTTCCCTGACCCTGGCCTGGACTCAGAGATGGATCACAAGTTTTCAGGACTGCACAGGAAAAAGGCTTAGTTTGGATCCACCCACAAGGGAACTAAAACATCCTTTGGGATAGTGAGTCAACCCGCAAACCAAATTAATTCATACTGAATTGTAAATACTGGATTTCCGTTGTAAAATTTCAAAGCCAAACATGATCTTGAGAACCTAAGGTATCTGAGCAGGCATGGGGAGAACCCTGGGTTTTCTGGAAATTGAAGAAGTCTGCTATGGGATGAATGCTTGTGTATCCCCCAAATAGACATGTTGAAATCCTAGGACCCAATGTTTAGGTATCAAGAGGTGGGACTTTCGGGAGGTGATAAGGTGTTTAGGGTAGAGCCCTCATGAATGAAATCAATGCCCTTACAAAAGGGGATGCAGAGGTAGCTCACCCCTTCAACTATGTGATTACACAATAGAAAGACAGCAACCTGCAACCCAGAAGAGGAATTTCACCAGAACCTGACCCTGCTCGCACCTTGGTCTTCCAGCTCCACAACCGTGGGCAAAAACTTTTCTGTTATCAGCCCCCCACCCAACCCGAGATATTTTGTTATGGCAGCCCAAAGGGACTAAGATAAGAGTTCTAGCTCAATCTTATCTAGATCTTAAGGGGCTGCCTGACCTCAGCTAACATCTAAATTACACATGTATTGATAAAAGAATATGCAAAGGTCAGAAGGACTTCAAAGAAAGAAAATGATAACCTTGGAAGTTGGTGGGATGGTCAGGCAAGGTTCAGATAAAAACATCCCAGAGCAAGAAGCTGGCACACCGTGTGGGAATGTGAGGAAATGGCAAGCAGGTGGGGAGCAGAGGTCTCATGCAGGGGGACCGCCAATAGATAGTAGAAGAAAGGGCTGGTACGTGCTGGGGCTTGGGAGACAGAAAAAAAAAGTGAGGCTGGAGAAGCAGGTCTCAAATTATGAATCGTGGACTTTGTCCTTCTTTCTAGCAATGGAACATTAATTAGGGAGGCCAGGAGTAGAGGTTGAGCTAAAAAGCAATCTATTTTTCAGTTTTAGAAGAAAAAAAGAAAAAAAAAAGAAAAGCCCAGTCTATTCTAGTTAACAGTGACAAAGACCCTATGCCTCTGGCTAAGGCTGTGTTCATTAGTGTTAATATCTTTGTGCATCATGGAGGTCTTCTATCAAGCCTCAGCCTGGAAGCAGCTGCTTCTGTACATCAGAATCCCCCTGTGCTAAAGAGCTGGGTCTTGCTCTTGTGGAACTCTGGCAGTTACTGCCTGAGGTGCCCCCTCACAGAAGAACGGCAGTGGGAGGGGAGCATGGCAAGTCAACCCCACGTCCTTCATACCCCACATCATCTATAGCACC
>NW_023605303.1:0-25600 GCF_014898055.3 Talpa occidentalis
TGTCTCCAGTGAATCCTCTCTCTCTCTCTCTCTCTCTCTCTCTCTCACACACACACACACACACACACACACACAGACACACACCCATCTCTGGCCTGTACCCCAGTTGTTGTATGCATAAATAAATCTTTAAAAAAAAAAGATCTGGGTCCTGAACATACACAAAAGTTTCCTTTTATACTCAGTGTAACATGGGTTACATGGGTAGATTACAAGTTGAAGGTCAGACAGAAGATGAGCAAAAGGGGAGTTTCACTGATAGGGACAGGAAAAGGGCCAGCAGAAGAGTAAGCTGGCTCTGCCATGCCCCCTCCTCTTGGAATCAGCCTTGTTAGACAAGAGGGGAACTTGCAAATGATAAGGTAAACATGCGAATTGCACCAGGTGGGATGTTTGTCTGATGGGACCCTTTTACTGCATCCTTGTTTCATGGCTTTCCCATTGACTCTAAGTTTCAACATAACTTTGGATATTTTCTACTTCAATAGCATTTTACCTTCACAGCAGAAAGTTCTCCACTATCAGATACACGGCAAAGGAAAGACCTTTTATTATTCTGTACACTTCCTTTTCCATGAAAAGAACAGCTTTTAAAATAAATCCACAGGAGGCCTCCCTAGTGGCATAGGGGTTAAAGACAGCACCATCCAACTATCACCAGATGCTGCAACACAATTTCGATCCCCAGCCAGCCAGGGAGTAACCCACATGGTGCAGCAGACCTCTCCTTCGCCCGCTGCTCCCCTCAGCAGTGTATTTCAGTAGATCTGCCTGTCTCTGGTGAATCCTCTCACCCTCCTGCTCCTCTGGACTGTAGCCCAGCTATTATAGAAATAAAAAAACAAATCTTTAAAAAAAAAAAAAAGCGTACATTAAAAAAAAAAAAAGGCTTTCCTAAGCCACCACATTTAGCACCAGGGGTTGAAGTGACCTATCAGGACCAGCAAGGCCAAGGACAGGAGCAGCAAATGCTGGCTCGTGTCTGTCTCCAGGGCTGGCATGAGGTCAGCTCTCCATGGAGGGCTGTGATGGAGGGCCATCACAAGAATAGAAAAACTGGTGGAGCAAGGGGTTAAGACGCAACCTATGAAGCTATCCACAGCCACTACAGCACGAGTTCAATCCCTGACCAGGGAGTTACCCACATGGCGCAGTAGACCTCTCCTGCCTTGCCCACTGCTCCCCTCAAAGGTGCATTTCAGTCAATCTGCCTGTTCTGTTCCCCACTCTGTCTCTGGTGAATCCTCTTGTTATAGGTGTAGAGGCAGGAATGAACGCAGTGCAGATTTTCTGATCCAGCAGAACAGGTAAAGAAGGAGTCCTGGAGCCCTCAGTGGCTTTTGCAGGTTTTTTATTTAGATTTACCAGGCACATGGCAGGCAGGGCTGCTGGGGGGCCGGGAGACTGGTAGGCCTCCCAGCCCCCAGCAAATCTTCACTTTATCTGGGCTCTTTGGCCTTCTCTCGTGTTCTTTCTGCTTCTCTGCTCTCCTGCTTCTGTTCGTTCTTGGCTTCTGCTGGCGTCCCCGCAATGCCGCCCCTAAAAGCCCAGTCTTAGCCCAGGTGAATCCCATCTACCTATGCCCACACCCTACTCCAGGTGCCTGACATCAGGCATGCGTTCAGAACCGCAGGGTTCCCTCATCTATCCTAATGGCAGGAGGGCAGAAAAGCCTGATCCTTTTCCTTGCCCTACATAGGGCAGGAAGAGTGGCACCCCAGAGCCCCCAAATCTGCCTGCTCTCTATAGGTTCTGCCATCTGCCACATCAACACAAAACATATAAGACTTTAATGGAAAGGAACATTAATACAATTAGTAAATACAGAAGAGACAAAGAATATAGTTTCTAAATCAAGCACTCAAGGTTACCCATCCCCTCGTGGGTAAAAGTCCACCCAAACAGGATTGGCGCAGAGCAAGTCCCCAAAGCCTGTCACAAGTCTAAAGCACCTTTCGGCGGGGACCTGTGGGAAGCCAGCTCCAGCAAATTGTCGTGTCAGGGTCCCTGTAGGAAAAGACGGCGTCAGCGACTTAAGGGAAAGGGAACCGGGGGAATGAGGAGACACTGACACTTGATGAGGGTGCAAGTATCATCCTGCTGAGGGTCTCGGCAGTTCTTTTTTTTTATTTCTTTCTTTTTTAAGATTTATTTATTTATTTATACAAGCACTGGGTACAGTCAAAAGCGCGGGAGCGTGAGAGAATTCACCAGAGCCAGAGCGGAGAACAGAACAGGCAAACTGACAAAATACACTGCTGAGGGGAGCAGCGGGCGTGGCAGGAGAGATCTGCGCACCATGTGGGACCCTCACTGGTGGCCGGGGACCTGGTGCTGCAGAGGCTGCGGGCAGCAGCCGAGCACTCAACCCTTGCGCCACCAGGGGAGATCCATCAGCAGTTCTTTATTTATACATCTCGAGCAAGCCATGTGTAGGGTAAGGTAACAGTGTTAGGGGGAAAAGGATGTCCTAAAGCTAATTCCATACAGGCTTTGTAGTCTCCACCCCCTACTCCAGACCAAAGCCAAAAGACACTGGGAACTCCAAATCCCATCACCACCAAAGGGAAGGTGGCTGGGACCTGAGGGTGGGGTTAAGCAGCCAGGTTTGGTATAAAGCCAGACACATGAGCTTTGGAGGGGATCCCCCATTTTGGCTCTCCGCCAGCTCACAGCATCCGGCCAGCTCTGACAGTGCTTTTTGGGTTTCCAGGTCTGGGGATCGGGTAGGACGCATTAAAGACTTTATTTCCCTATTTTCTCCCTGAGTTGTACATTTTCCTTATATCCTTTTCCCTTGTAAATAAACCTTTTATTAACCTTTTGTGTGTGCCTGTAGTGGAATATTCATAAGTCCCTTTTAAGCGCGCTGGTGAGGACCTATAGCCAGGCAACCCGTTTCATATCAGGGTTGCCCTATAACAAAAGTATCAGGCTTTTCTGCCCTCCCACCAGGGTAGATGAGGGAACCCTGCAGTCCTGAATGCATGTCTGATGGCCCACCAGGCAGCCCACCTGGGAATAGGAATGCAGAAGCCTGCCTAGAGGATTCAGACAATGAATCTTCCCCGCCTACAAATCTTTTCTCAGACAAAGAAACTCCCTCTGCCCTACAAACATTTTCCCACCCTATGAACTCAGTCTCCCACCTGACCTCTCCTCACCCTATAAAAGCCTGCCTCTCCCTGAAAACGTGCGCTGCTTCATGGACCCCCACCTTTGGTCCATGAGGTCTGCCCGGGGCACAATAAATTTTCCCTTCCTTTGAGAAATTTAGCCTGGCTCTCCTTTCCTTTACCGCGCGAAACCTTTCAGTGGGCACCTGGAGCAGGGTGTGGGCATATGTAGATGGGATTCACCTGGGCTAAGACTGGGCTTTTAAGGGCAGCGTCATGGGGACACCAGCAGAAGCGGAGAACGAATGGAAGCCGAGAGAAGAGAAGCAGAGAGAACGCCAGAGAGCCTGTTAGGGGGAAAGGATGTTCTGAGCTAATCCCATACAGGCTTTGTGGACCCCACCCCCACTCCAGACCAAAGTCATCAAGACATTGGGAAAGGCAAATCCTGTCACCACCAAAGGGAAGGTGGCTGGGACCTGAGGGTGGAGTTAAGCAGCCAGGTTGGGTATAAAAAAGCCAAACACGTGGGCCTTGGGGTCTCGCTCGCTATCGCTCGCCTCCTGGCTTCAGGGCTCCTGGCTCGCGGCCAGCTCTCAGAGTGCCATTTGGGATTCCAAATCAGCAGATCAGGTAGGACACATTTAAAACTTTGTCTCCCACTTTTCTCCCTGAGCTGTACATTTCCTCATTTTCCCTTCCTTGTAAATAAACCTTTATTAACCTTTCGCGTGTGCCTGCAGTAGAGCATTGATAAGTCCTTTTAAGCGCGCGGGTGAGGACCCACAGTCAGGCACCCCGTTTTGTATCGGGGCTACCCTATAACAAGCCCAGATAGAGTGAGGATTTCCTGGGGGCCTGGGGGGACTGCCAGCATCACAGCCCCCAGCACCCCTGCCTGCCCTATGTCTGGTAAATCTAAATAAAAGACCTGCAAAAGCCACTGAGGGCTCCAGGACTCCTCCTTTACCAAATCTGCTGGATCAGAAAACCTGCTCAGTGGCCTGTCCTGCCTGGACACCATGGGAGTACATCAGAGAGTGCTTTCAAGTAGTAAAAAAGACTAACCACCATGGCATTTTTTTTCAAAACCGGCCAAACCAGCCTGGGGACCTATGAGCCCTTGCTGAGGTGATAATGGCCAAATCATTTTGTCCTCAAGGTAAATGCAGTCACCACAAAACATGTCCCCTCATAATCATTTATCTTCCACTGCCTGGTAATCAATCATTCTGTTAATGCTAAAAAACAGCAAAACAACAAAAACTTATATGACTAAAATGTAACTCCTTTATAACTGCTAAATTACTAATTAATCAAAATTTATAAAATTCCTAAATCTTAAACATTAAAAAACATAATCACCTTATATATCGGTAATCAAATCCAATTACTGCTAAAATTAAAAAAACTTATTATTCCTATAACTAATCTCTTCTGATTTAATAAAAGTAGTAAATTATTAAAAGGAATAAAAAACCAAAAGAATCTCAGTGCTGCATAAGTAGCACTGACCTTTTTTCTAACCTCAACCTTTTAAAAGGAAACTCCTTTTACTTTCTCAAGGCAATATTTTTACCTATTGCTTTATTTATCTTGTCAACTAACTGCTATCTCTAACTTCAAGGCTCCTCTCCATATATTGCTTTTTTATTTATCTTGTCAGATTGTAACAGGGTGGTCCCCAGGAAAGGGGAAGATTCCAGATTTCCTGCCCCACCCAAAGGAGGGTGGATCTGAGCAGGGAGAGAAGAAGATGCAGAAGAGACTGAGGAAGGAAGCAGGATGGAGCCAGAAGGAGACCCACAGGAGGCACATGGGCCGAGAGACACGTGAAGAAACTACGCTTGTCTTTTGGTCCTGGACTGGGTGATGTTGTGCCCAAGATCAGCACACTCGGCGAGCAATCCAGCCTCCAAGAATCCGAAGACAGCTGATGCAAATGGAAGAGTTTATTACGGGCTCGAGTCTGGGTTAATGGCACCTACCAACGCAGTGACAGATAGCGAGAGCCCCGAACAGAGGAAGCAGGGGTCTATTATAGGGTCACGAGCGGTGCGAATTTCGAAAGAAACTGGCAATTACTCATTGGCTACTACAAAGGCATTTTGGCGCGCGCGTTTACAGTTTCAAACTGATTGGGCCGTTAGAAATGCTGTCCCATTTATGGACAGGACTGCCCTCATTGGCAGCTGGGGTGGTCTGCTTTTTCGTCACCAAGTGGAGTGAGGGTTGTGACTTTTGAAACTATCCCCGGAATGCAGCTGGACAAGGACTAACATATCAAGGTGGAGGATATACAAAATGGCGAAACCTCGGCTAAGCTTGGTTCCACAGGTGGCACAGGTGTAGGTGAGAGACCCGCGGGGAGGTGACAATGGCTGTTTTTGTCTTGATTTTGGTTTTGCTCTTTTCCCTCCAGACTTGTCTGGTTGTTTCTGATACTTTTTTGTGGGTCTGTTAGGGGGAAAAGGATGTCCTAAAGCTAATTCCATACAGGCTTTGTGGACTCCACCCCCACCCCAGGCCAAAGCCAAAGACACTGGGAACTCCGAATCCCATCACCACCAAAGGGAAGGTGGCTGGGACCTGAGGGTGGGGTTAAGCAGCCAGGTTGGTATAAAGCCAGACACGTGGGCTTTGGAGGGGGTCCCCCATTTTGGCTCTCTGCCAGCTCGCAGTGTCCGGCCAGCTCTGAGAGTGCTTTTTGGGTTTACAGGTCGGCGGATCGGGTAGGACGCATTAAAGACTTTATTTCCCTATTTTCTCCCTGAGTTGTACATTTTCCTTATTTCCTTTTCCCTTGTAAATAAACCTTTTATTAACCTTTTGTGTGTGCCTGTAGTGGAGTATTAATAAGTCCCTTTTAAGCGTGCGGGTGAGGACCCACAGCCAGGCAACCTGTTCCATATCGGGGCTGCCCTATAACAGCTCCCCACTGGAAGATGCTTTAGACTTGGGGCAGGCTTTGGGGCCTTGCTCTGGGCCAATCCCATATGGATGGACTTTTACCCACGAGCGGACGGGTAACTTTGGGTGCTTGATTTAGGAACTAGATTCTTTGCCTTTCCTGTATTGTTTACTAGTTGTATTAAAGCTCCTTCCCATTAAAGTCTCATATGTTTTGTGCTGATGCAGCGGATGGCAGAACCTATTTAGAGCAGACAGGTTTGTGGGGTCTGGGGTGACCCTCTCCCTGCCCTGTAACAAACTAACTGTTATTTCTAACTTCAATTATCTATTAACTTTAACTATCTCTAACTTCAACTATCGATTAACTGTTATCTCTAACCTCAACTGCTGTCTCTAACTTTTAAGTGCTATCCCTAAATTTAAAACTCCTCTCCAGACGGTCTGTCTTAAAAGACAACAAATCTATCTCAAAGACTTGGCCGGGAATGTTTTACAGCCTTAAGTTCCCAGAAATTTTCAATTGTGACATATCTCTTGTTATTGTAAAACCAAAATTTAAATCACTGCTTCCAAGCAGAAAAATACTAATTGTTTCAAAATGTACTGTTTGTATCATGCAGTGCCATTGTTGCCAAATTAGTTATTTAGTATTTGGTCATACTGCATTTGCAGTTTTACTTCTAAATGCATATTTTAACAATTGCCACATTGGGTAGAAGCCAGCCACAAACAAATGAGAAGAATCTAGCAGGAGTCAGCTAAGGAGATTCCTGACTTCAGGAATCTGCCCCATGCCTGGACCATTGTCAGACGACATGAGTAGCATGGCCCTCGCCAGGGACACATAGAATCAGAAACAGCCATATAAGTTTGGGAGTAAAAGAGCAAAATCGAAATCAAGATAAAAGCTGTCTTTGGTAACCTTCCCACGGGTCTCACCCACATCTGTGTCACCCAGTCCACGACCAAAAGACAAGTGCAGTTTCTTCACGTTTCTCTCGTCTCCATGCGCCTCCTCCAGGTCTCCTGGCTCTCCATCCTGTTTCTGTCCTTCTGTTATAGGACAGGGAGAGGGGCAGCCCAAGCCCCGCAAACCTGCCTATTCTAAATGGGTTCTGCCATCCGCCGCATCAACACAAAACATAGGAGACTTTAATGAAAAGGAACTTTAATAAAACTAGGAAACAATACAGGTAAGGCAAAGAGTCTAGTTTCTAAATGAAGCACCCAAAGTTACCCGTCCCCTCGTGGGTAAAAGTCCATCCAAATGGGATTGGCCCAGAACAAGGCCCCAAGGCCTGCCACAAGTCTAAAGCATCTTCCAGTGGGGACCCACAGAAAAGGGTCACAAACAACCGGACAAGCCCGGAAGGAAAAGAGCAAAATCAACATCAAGATAAAAGCTGCCATTGTCACCTTCCCACGGGTCTCACCCACATCTGTGTTACCTAGTCCACGACCAAAAGACAAGTGCAGTTTCTTCACATGTCTCTAGGCTCCATGCGCCTCTTCCAGGTCTCCTGGCTCCATCCTGCTTCCTTCCTCAGTCTCTTCTCCAGCTTCTCCTCTTCCTGCTCAGCTCCACCCTTCCTTGGGTGGGGCAGGGAACCTGGAACCTCCCCCTTTCCTGGGGACCACCCTGTTACAAAAGTCACTACAAACAAATTACATACAGACACACAGATCTTCACAAAGCCCAAGCCAGTTTCTCAACAGCAAATCGACATATGAAACAAACACACCGGAGAAACCAAAAATCACATTTGCGCTTATGGTAGCCAGTGCCATAGGGAAGCCCAGTTTCCCCATGGGGCTGACTAACCACGGATGGCTCTGTCCTAAATCTTCGTGGTCGCCAAATCTGTTATAGGACAGGGAGAGGGGCAGCCCAAACCCCGCAAACCTGCCTATTCTAAATGGGTTCTGCCATCCGCCGCATCAACACAAAACATATAACACTTTAATGGGAAGGAACTTTAATAAAACTAGGAAACAATACAGGTAAGGCAAAGAGTCTATTCTTTAAATGAAGCACCCAAAGTTACCCGTCCCCTCGTGGGTAAAAGTCCATCCAAATGGGATTGGCCCAAAGCAAGGCCCCAAAGCCTGCCACAAGACTAAAGCATCTTCCAGTGGGGACCCACAGAAAAGGGTCACAAACAACCGGACAAGCCCGGAAGGAAAAGAGCAAAATCAACATCAAGATAAAAGCTGCCATTGTCACCTCCCCACGGGTCTCACCCACATCTGTGTCACCCAGTCCACGACCAAAAGACAAGCGCAGTTTCTTCACGTGTCTCTAGGCTCCACGCGCCTCCTCCAGGTCTCCTGGCTCCATCCTGCTTCCTTCCTCAGTCTCTTCTCCAGCTTCTCCTCTTCCTGCTCAGCTCCACCCCTCCCCGGGTGGGGCAGGGAACCTGGAACCTCCCCCTTTCCTGGGGACCACCCTGTTACACTTCCTCCGTCTCTTCTCCAACTTCTTCTCTTCTCTCTTTAGCTCCATCCTCCCTTGGGTGGGGTAGGGAACCTGGAACTTTCCCTTTCCTGGGGCCACCCTGTTATGTTCTCACCTCCCCATGCCTCTGGCCTGTTGCCAGTTCTTGTATGCATAACTAAATCAGTCTTTGAAGTGGAAAATGTCCAAAGTTATGTTGAAACTGATAGTGAAGGGAAAAGCAAATGAAACAAAGATGCAGTAGAAGGGCGGCATCAATCAGACAACATACCCACCTGGTGCAATTAGCACGTTTACCTTCTTATCATTTGCAAGCTCCCCTCTTGTCTGAGGGATTTGTGGCTGGTCTCTTTCTGAGCAGGGCTGCATTCCAAAAGAAAGGAGTCAAATGGCAGGGCAAGCTGGCAGCTCTAATCTTCTGCTGGCTCCTTCAGCCTCCCATTGCACAGACCCTTGTCTAACTCCCCTTTTGCCCATCCTTTGTCTAAATAGCCCTGCACTCTACCAAATGGTCTGCCCATCAAAATCTGTCACACTTCTCAGTATAACAAATGCTGAAATGACTGATCTCTATGCATGTCGGGGCCTAGGAATTTTTGGAGATTACTCCCCTAAGTCCACCAGTGTCAAATAAACTTTCCTGATCTTCTCAGTTCTCTGAGTGCCACTTGGTTCCTCCTGGGGTAAAGGGCTGAAGTTCCGCAACAGTTTAACTCATGAATCTGTGGGCCACCTAGAAGGGTCTGCCCATCCAGACGTAGCTCAGCTGAACTTAATGGGCTCGCTCGTGTGTCTGCAGCTGTGGCTCAGCTGGAGGCTGGCTGGTCTTAGAGGCCCACACCAGGGCACCTTTTGCATGGTGTTGGGAACTGGATTCATTCTGTCTTGGAGGCTGGGGAGGCCACTGAAGGCATTTCACTGCAGTTTGGATTTTATTGATTTAAGCTGCCGCTGAATGGCTGCAAAAATCAAGAGACCGATATGAATACTAATTCCTGGACGTGTCAGCTCAGGTACAGTCCTTACTGTGCATCCAGGGATGTTGCTAGGGACCTTGGCCTGGAATTGGGGACCTGGTTCCCCACCATTCCAGAGGGGCGGCTATAAGGACATTGACCACAAGAGGGCAGCAGAGAATCACTAGTTCAATGGTCACCCTTGTCTGGAAATGTGAGATCAGGACAAATCCAGATAAGGGTTTTTAAACAGGGTCCTGTGTAGAGGATAGAATTGCTCTGCACTGAAGCACTCACCAGTCTTCAGAGGTTCCTGTCTCTGCTCTGTCACCAGGGCCACTTCATGGGCGTGAGACCTGTGTCCTCACACAAAACCCTGCTCTCAGACCTCCAGGCTGCACAGTAGTTTTAATGCTCTAGTGTCAACATCTCGAAATTCTTCATAATTTTTAAAATTGCTGTGCATTTTTTATTTTGCACAGCAAATTATGTAACTGGCCTCTGTTTTTTTCATATACTGATTGCGTTTCCCTGGGCATGGTGTTAACCTTCATAGGATTGATACAAATATTTACCAGATAGTGTGTTGTACATGGTTATTTGAATTAATATGAAAACTACCTTATTATGAAGACAAATAATAAACATTCGATTACTTTTCGTTGTGACTATTCAAAGGTAGTGAGCAGATTGCTGAAGGCTGATGTCCACCATCACCTTGTAGAGATCCACCTGGCTGGCTGGAGTCCCAGGGCAAGTCAGGGATAATTAGGCAGCTTCAGAGGCAGTGCAGGCAGCAACATCAGGAGAGTTAAAGATGCTCCAGAGATAAGGGCAACAAATTGCAAAGGGAACTAATCAAACACTGCAGGATTACGGGAACAGGACATTGCCGAATAAAGATGATAAAGAAAAGTATGGTAAGGTAAGGGCTGGGACACAAGGTCTTAATTCTGGACACAGAGATATTAAGGCAGAGTGAATGAGAACACCAAGAACTAACCAATCACAAAGAGACTGGTGGGGCTTTAGAACAATCAGGGAAAGAATGTATATGTTCCCTGAGACAGGGCTCCACTTTGGCTTCCTTGCCCCTCCCTGGCCTGGATCCATGGGCCTTGGAGTTCCACTTTATTTCTGTTCCTTTTCTCTTTAATAAACTTTTTCTTTCTCTAAACAAATCTGGCTCTTTTCACCTGCTCACCTGAGTGTCAGCGAAGTTCCTGCTGCTGCTTCGTGAGACACCAACCCGTGGTGGTCTAGTGGCTGGGACTCAGCGCTGCCCCTGCAGCCTGGGATCCGTTCCTGGCTGGGAGACTAGGCCTGAAGACCTGAAATTATAGTATTGGCTAGCTGTTAATTGTCCATCTAGTGCCACTGCTAGGCTCTTGCTAGGGGGACCATGAAAATGGATCTGATCTTGGTCTTGACCCCAAGGAGCCCTCCATCTAACTGGAAAGCCTACCTGCATTTTCATTCCTGGTGTCACCATGCAGATGGGCACATATGAGCTTTAGACCACAAGGACTGAATTACCAAGGCCACCGGAATGGGAAGGCAGAGACCTGGTTCTGCACCAGAGGTGTGATCTTGGAAAGGACCTTCCTTGCGCTGAGCCTCAGCCTCATAGAAACAATTGCCCCCTTGCTCCAGGCTTGTCAGACAAGTATGAGGAGATATTACAGGTAAGGGACAAGCTGCCCCAGGGGCTGCTTGCTTGATGGTGGGAGCTTTGGAAAGGCTCACCCCCTGCTCACTCTCCCCTATCAGTGATGGAAGAAGACTGGACCCAGGCAGGATCGGGGATCTTCCTGCTGCTGACAGAGCTATGAAGACACAACATAAGTTTCAGCCATGAGCAGGGTTCCCATTGCAGGAGACCCCAAGTTCTTGGTAAAACAAAGGAGCTTTTTTGTAGCTTTGGAGGGTTAAGGAGAAGTTGTGCTGGGGAGAAGTGGTGCTCACCCATCCACCCGGTCTTCAATCCTATAAAGGAAACCTGTCCCTTGATTGACAGACTTTTGGTTCCAGAGTGGGTGGGCACCATTTTGGGAAATCAGTCAGGAACTGTCACCCCACCTCTCATTGTTTCCTGCAATGTCCCTATTGAGTCACCTCCGGACTCTATGTTGTCCTTACTGTCAGAGCAGGACACAGAAAATCAAAGAACCTGTTCCTGGCTTCTGGTCTAATAGGTTTGAGCCCTGAAAAATCTCAGGGGGAGTTGATAGATTTGGAAGAGTGAAAGATGATCCAGCAGGCAGACTTCGTGATCAACCACAGATTTCCCAGGCTAGGAGGATGAAGAGAAGGGAGGATTTGGTGCTGCCAGCATGGCCGAGAGCAGAAGCCTAGGAGTGCACCCCAGGTAGGTTTTAGAGGCATCTGAGAATTGAGGAGACCTGGGCCTCCACTCTGGACAAAAACACAGAGAGCAGCCAGAGTCCTGATAAAAGCGGGCTCCTTCAGGTTGCGGGGCAGCCAGATTTAAACCAGGATTGCCAAACTCTGGCAGGGGCTGCCATCCCCACAGCGCCCTGCCTGGACTCTGTGGACCTGATCCCAGCTGAGCAGTCCAGGCAGGCACCCAGCCCAGAGGGCCTAGGGGGCAGGGATCCAGCCCCTGGTCAGGACAATCTGTCCTGGAGGGGCCTGGGATGACCATTCAGACTTTCTTTGCACAGAGACAACTCAAGCAGGCATGCCAAGTTCAGCAGAGGGGATGGAGTGGGATGTGAGGTCACAGTGAGCAAGCAGACCCAGAGGGCATTGGCAGGGGCTGCCAGAGCAGAGGCCAAGAGGAGCTGAGCGGCCAAGAAGGTGGCTCTGCTGGTGTGGGGCTTTGCTGCAGGAGAACTGGCAAATTGACCCCAACACAGTGGCTTCCATGGGTGGCCATCCTGTCCATAACATTCCAGTCTCTGCAAGGCCCGGTCAAAGAACTGTTGCTTTGGTTTCCTGCCTTCTTCCCACAGGCCCTGAAACATCTGGGTGGATCTACAGGTCTTGCATCTCCAGGGACCAGGCACACAGCTCCCGTACTCACTTATTGGTGCATTTGGGGTGCCTTTAGCCCATACTCTGTATGGGGCCCTGTGGTCTGACATTTCAGAAAGGGTTTGTGGCTCTCAACCTTGGCTTCCCATAAGCATGGAAGTCAGGAAAAATCATGATCTTCAGGCCCCTGCCTAGGCCAACAGAATCAGAATCAGCACAGGCTTGTGCATAAGCATTTCTAGAAGCTGTACAGGTGATGCGGAAGTCCCTGTAGTTCCAGGAAGGCAGGGCCCCTTATTTCGTGGGGTCTGATGGCCTCTGCAGGCTTCTGTTTCTTTCATTCCTCTTGCTTTTTTGTATCACCAGTTATTTTCAGTATTTTCCATCCTAGAGCTGCACAGGGTGGGGGCAGCTGCAGGAAGGCGCAGAGGGACAGGTCATCAAGGGAATCCATGCCGTTCCTGCCTGGGGGGCCAAGGCGGTGGCTGGGCAGTGTGGTCTGAAAAACCGCCTTTAAGGGCAAGGTCCCGTAGTTCCAGCAATGACTTTGGGTGACTCAGCCAGCCTTCCCCCAATCTGGGTCTCCCCTTGTCCATATGGAGGGTGGTCAAGAGTCCTCCCCATGCCCATTCTAGTTTAAATTTGGCGGTGGGTACTGTGCTGCTCATGTCCCCACACCGTACACACTTGTGGCTCCTGGGGCTCTCCCTCAGGGCTAAACCCTGGGGTGTCTTGGTGTTGAGGAGAAACCCCCATGAAGAGAGACTATCCCAGCTCCCTCCCTCCCCTGGAGAAGCACCCTGAGGTTTGTTGTATTCCACCCCCTACTGGCCTCTGAGAAGTGGCTCTTGACACAGTCCACATGAAGTGCTTTCCCTTGTAGCTCTTCTCCACTCCTCTCTCAGCGTCCCCTCGGGCCACCCATCAAATAAACAAATGCACTCAAATCCTTGTCTTGGGGTCTGCTCTGGGGAGGTGGGGACCAAGCCCAAGACATCACACTAGACCCCTGGGATTCCATTAGGTGCATACATACTGAGGAGTGTGGTATTTTCTTGGGGAGACCCAGCAGGGCTCCACAGTCCCCTCAGCAGCTCATGCGGTACCTTCTTGCTCCTGTGCTCTCTCTTCACCTTTCTTTTCCTGAGGAGGATGGGTTAATCTCCAACCCAAGACACAGCCACTGACATGGTCTCCAAAAGAACATTTATTTCCCAAATTGAGGCCATGCCATACACATGTGAATTTCCCCTCCCTAGCCTGTGCCCTTCCCCACCAGAAATTGCCCAGTCTCCATGAGAATTCACCTCTTTGGCCCATAAATGCCTCCCGTAGAAACCCTCCTGGGCCCTCCTGGGCGTTG
The DNA here is from genome assembly GCF_014898055.3 of Talpa occidentalis. Lineage (NCBI taxonomy): Eukaryota > Metazoa > Chordata > Mammalia > Eulipotyphla > Talpidae > Talpa > Talpa occidentalis. The sequence goes on from NW_023605303.1 coordinate 13,801, forward strand.
AGGCCAGTCAGGCCTGCTGCTCACAGCTCAATGTGCTCTGTGTGTGGCGGCTTCTCTGCGGCCTCCTGGGCCAGGAGTTCAGCCCAGAAAGCCACTTCCTTGTCTTTCAGCTTCTGGGCTGCCTGTGTGGTGGCTCCAATCTGCAGGTACCCTTCCTTCTGGTCATATGCTGGCCAGTGTGGCAGCCCCTCCCCATTGGGGTTCCTGGGAATAGAATCAAATATAATTCCCTAGAGCTACTGTGTGGCCCAGTAAGCCCTAGAGATTTGCAGTGACCACCACCCAGCTTCATCTTCATTTCCTCCAACAGGCTCAACACCTCCAGAGGCGGAGAACACAACACCTCCAGAGGCGCGGAACACACCACCTCCTAGGTGGCCTCTCCAAACGGGAGACTCTCATGTCAGAGGTCTCATGGTCAGAGGTCACATGGCCAGAAGTTTGACCATTTCACATTAGCAGCAACCCCCTTCCAGCAGCTGTGCCCTGCCCCAGCCCCGCTGCATCTCTGCCATCATGCTCACCCAGTCCGAGCAAAGTTGGCCCAAAATTTCATGACCATCTTGCTGAGTTTGATCTCCTCTTCAGAGGCACCTTCTGTGGAGAAGAAGAAAAAATAGTTTTGCTACTCAAAGTGTGTTTCCTGGGCAGGTGGCAGTGGAGAGCTGGCCAGAAATTCAGGCTCTGAGTCCGTAGTCTAGAACTTCTGTCTCAAAAGTTGCAATTGGGTAATTTACATGCACTCGAAGCTCGAGGGTCACTGACCTGGGCTCCGTGAGGGCAGCAGTCAACCCTTTGTGACCACCGCCCACACCAACCCCTTCAGGCCCTTAGTCAGTTATCCCAGCTCGGGATTGCTCTTCTTGGGTTTTTTCTCATTCTCCGTCACCCACCCACATTTTCACAGAATCTAATACAACACAGAGCTGCAAGGGCCTACAGAAGCACCCAGCCAGGAAATACCCAGGGCCCCTGAGGTGTCAGGGACAGTCTCCAGGTGGCTAACAAGTCACCTGTAACTACTAGTAGTTAACATACTGAAGGTGTTTGTGAAAGATCTTCTTTAAAGTATAACATAATTAAATATATTTTAAAAGATTTTTTAAAAAGATTTATTTATTTATTTATACAAGCACTGGGTACAGTCAGAAGTGTGGGAGGGAGAGAGAATTCACCAGAGCCAGAGCAGGGAGCAGAAAAGGCAGACTGACGAAATACACTGTTGAGGGGAGCAGCAGGCAAGACAGGCAAGGTCTGCTGCACCATGTGAGTAGCTCCCTGGCTGGGGATCGAACTCATGCTGCAGTGGCTGCAGATAGCTTCATAGTGCTGAGACTTAACCCCTTGTGCCACCAGGGAGGCCTTTACAGGAATTTTAGATGGATGGATAGAGATACGTTGGTCCTGATTCAAGGTCAATGCCAAATTTTAAAAAAAGATTTATTTATTTACGCTTATAAGAACAGGGGTACAGGCAAGAGGTGTGGGGGAGGCACCTCAATGCCAATTTTAACCTGACTCTCACTCACATTCTGTTACGCTCTTGTGAGTGGGAGGGCAAGAGGTGCCAGATCCCTGCAGGTTACCCATCATTTATCTTATTGATGCCCAGACCCGGTTCCTAGCATAGCCATGGATGAGGGAGCAGGCCTACACATTTTCCATTGTGCATGTCAAAACAGGAAAATGCTGGAACCCTTTGTTGTTAAACTTACTACAGTGAATTCAGGGCCTCTCTGGTGGTGCAGGGGTGAAAGTCTCAGCACTATCAAGCTATCACCAGCCACTGCAGCATGAGTTTAATCCCCAGCCAGGGAGCTGACCCACATGGCGTAGCAGACCTCTCCTGTCTTGCCTGCTGCTCCCCTCAGCAGTGTATTTCAGTGGATCCGCCTGTTCTGCTCCCCACTCTGTTGCTGTTGAATCCTCTTACTCTCTCCCACCACTTCTGGCCTGCAACCCGAGTTCTTGTATGCATAAATAAATAAAAATAAATCTTTTTTTTTTTGAAAAAAACAAACAAACAAAACCCCAAAACTATTATGGTGAATTCAGGAAATTAAGACTTAAAGAGGAAGAACTTGCCCAAGACCACCAAATGGGGGACCCAGATCTCCTCACTCCATACTTGCAGTCTCAATAAGGGTCATCACCTTTTAAAAATGGGGCTCCGAAGACCGAGAAGAGCTCATCCCCGTGGTCTGACACCTTGGGTTTCAGCTCTGACGAGAAGCTTGGGCTGTACTGGTACTCATACATGTAGGTGGGGGCTCCGGCATCTGAGAGGATATAGTTCATGCACAATTCATTAAATAGATGCACCCTTGGGGGGGTGTCAGATGTCCAGGGTCCCTGGGCACCCAGGGAAACTGCAGCACAATGGGGGCCTGAGAACACAACAGTAACAGTAGTAGCCACTGCCTGTCTCAGTGCCAACCACGTGCTGGATACCGTGTGTCCCTACATGAGCCCCTACCCCTGATGACCAGCATAATAGAGAAGCAGAGTCTTGGGGAAGCCCTATGACTTGCTGGAGCTGGGATTTGCCATGGTTGAATGGAGCTGGGATTTGAGCCTTGTATTTGCTGAATGAATGAATGAATGAATACTGGCTGAATAAAAGAACAATGAAAACTTGGTGAATCCATTCAACTTTCATTACAGGGTGGGGGTCAACTTACATCATAAACCCCTTTGCCTACTCAACACAGCCACACCGAGACATACATGTACAGATTACGCTGCTGTAACACATAGATCCCTGCCTGGTTTGCATCCTTTTGGAGAACACCTGCAGCCTAACAGGTGTCTTCTGACCTGTCTCACTTCCAGTGTTTTCTCACCTATTCTAAGGAGGATGAAGGGGGTCCAAGTGGCTGGTCTGAAGGTGCAGCTATTTAAACACAAACCTGTGCACAAAGGTGACAGGTTGCCACTTGCGTCAAGGAAAACCACAAGCTCAGGGTTTCCTATGCCACTTCACTTATCTCACTTCCTGTTTGGCCAGGGGGGCAGGAAGGTAAGGGCTAGAAAGATAAAGGGCCAGGACAGACAAAGTTGCCCCTCTCTTTTCTCCTGCCTGGTCCCTCACCAACTCCACTCCAAGCCCCAAGAAGATACCAGGTTTCCTGCTGATTATGCCATTGGAGCTGCCCTCTCCTGCTTCTTGGGGACTAACTCTTGGGCCACCCAACTGTGGGGAGAGGGTTGCTTTGCGGAGATCACAGTGCCCATAGACGGGGGATCTCATGGCGAAGGGCTGGGTGCTGACTCAGGCTGGTGGAGAAATTTTACAACCTTCCCCACTTGGATACAACAATGAACTTGGAAAATGCAGAAAAAAGGAAAATGAACAATATGATCATTTATAATCCCACCATTCAGGGAAACCACTATCATATTTCAGCACACACCTCTCCTATGTGTATAAAGTTGGGATAACAATGCATATATTATTTCATAACGCCAATCATCATTTCTTCATGTAATGAAATGTTTGTCCACAAATGACAACATCATATGCCATCCCAACATGAGGATGTCATTTGTTAAATGGCCTCCCTAACCCCTGCTCCCCATCATGACATCTTTGAGCAGGAAGTATTATTTGGAACAAGCAAACTTGTGGTTCGTAATTCACTCATTAAACAGTTGAGTCAAGGTCAAGCAGAGCTTGCTGAAAGGAGGGGTTTAAAACTGACCTGTTCCACTCCAAAGTTTTGGCTTCATTCTTCTTCAGCTCCACTAGTTAATAAGTGAGTTTGCAGCTAGCTCTGACTTTGGACTCTTCAAAGACTCATCTAAGATTTGCCCTCTGACCATAACTTCTAGTAAGGAGCCCCTATAGTGGAGGCTGCTGTTGCTCACCCAACCCCTACTTCTGGGTATGCCAGCCTGACTGCTGCCTTTGGGATCTGTAGCTCTTGGTCCAAGGTCTTTGACCATGGAGACCATTCTGTCCATGTGGGCAGCATGCCAAAGTGCCAGGGAATTAATGGGCCCTTGGGAACGGGCCCCTTGCAAGGGACAGTCACGAGACAAGTCTTCTACCTCCCCAGGGCTCCCCAGCTCTGCTGGCCACTGCGGACACTTGCTCATCAATACGGCATTGCTTGGTTCCTTCTTCTCTCCATGTCACCGCTCTACTCCTCCCCTGGCGTTTTCTGGGATCATCTCCCAGATAATCTACTTGAGTTCAGATCCTTGCCTCAGAGTCTGATTCAGGCAGAAATCAAAATAAGACAGTGCCCCACCCCAGGACTTATGGAGTCAGCCTTGGAGGCCTAACCCCCAGCTGTTCCCTCACATCTTTCCATGCTGAGGGTGGGCAAGACAGACAGGAAAGCTTGTGGGATAGCTGTCCCTTCCCTGTCCAATGTCTTGAACTCACCTCTGTGACTACGGGCCACATTCACAGAGGGGACACCAAATATCAAATCTGCCATCATTTTCAAGAACAGGTCTTTCTTTTTGACAGGGTCGTCTGTCCCTCCTAAATACTCCTCAGTGGCCGCTGCAGTCAGTCCCTCGGGGACATTCTGAAAGGGATCAGGAATGAAAGTGACAGCTTCCTCCCTGTACCCGCCCCTGTGGCAAGGCACAGCTTCTTCAGCCAGTGAGGAAGACTTGAGTTAATGGGCAGCTTTTCGCCCTGTGCAACCCCTGACCCAGGGTGCTTGGGTAAGAAAGGCAGAGGGGTGTGGACAGAGACCCCCGGGCCTAGTCTTCATTCTGCCATTTAATTGCTCTGTGAGGTAAGGTGTGGCTCCACCCCTCCTTGGGTCTCAGCTAGTTCCCATGTTTCTCCCAAAGTCTTACAACAACAGGATAGGACTTCCATAGGAGAGATGTGGCTGACTCCTGGTCCAGCTTGCCTTCTGAGAGTGGGTAGCCCATCATCTGTTAAAATAACAGTTAATCATTTGTGACTCACTGGGAATTAGCAGGAAGAATCAACTGACCAAATGCCCAAGCCAATGCGGCTGAAGGGCCTCTCCCTTCGTTATGTCTCCTGGACGTGGGTCTTCGATGAGTTGGGAAAAATTAATGATCTAATGGACTTATATCTAGAAAGTCAAGATGTGCTGAAGATAAAGTAAATGTTTAGACAAGTGGGCCCAGACCTTTGCAATTGTCTGTGTCTGTGTCCGTGTCTGTGTGTCTCTATCTATCTGCCAACTGTCTATATATACAATGCAATTGTCTGTGTCTGTCTGTCTGTCTCTATCTGCCAACTGTCTACATATTCAGTGGTCAGTGAGACAGGGGAGGTTTATATCAGGCTAGTGCTGAAGTCAGGACACTGGAGAAGATGACACAGACCTCACAAATATCCGTCCCCATTCCAAAGGGCCAACGAAGCCCAAGTCCCTCCATTATGATTTTTTAAAAGATTTATTTATTTATGCATATAAGAACTGGGTGCAGGCTAGAGGTGTGGGAGGTGAAAGGGTTCACCAGAGACACAATGGGGAACAGAACAGGCAGACTGACTGAAATACACTACTGAGGGGAACAGGGGTGAGTTAGGAGAGGTCTGCTGTGCAATGTGGGTCACCTCCCTGGCCAGCCAGGATTGAACTCAAGCTGCAGTGGCTGCAGATAGCTTCACAGTGCTGCATCTTAACCCCTTGCGCCACCAGGGAGGGCCCCCATTATGATTTTATATTATAGCTTTACTCCTTGGGTAAGACCCAAGAAATTTTTCAAGGTTAGGAATACAGAATTCTGTACTTAATGTCTCCATCCAAGCCTCTGCAGGTGACCACACTCCAGTGTGGCCTCTGGCCACTTAAGGTCACATACCTAGGATGCCTTGAGTCCCTCTTTAAAACATCTACCTGAGAAAGCTCCAGACACCAGGAGAACTTAACTGCCATGGATTCTAGTAACAAACCTGGGATGGGCAGAGGGTCCTCAAACTCAGCTCTAGAAAGCTTGCCATTATAAACCTGGTCTCTGCCCTTTGAGATGTAAATTAAACACCCAAAACTGGTTCCACAAGGACCAGAGAGCCTTCTCTCTGAAAAGAAAACACTCAGTCCTGGGGTGTGGGGAGGGAGTATAAGGTCTACCCTTGGTGGGCACCTGGCTTCCACTTACACCACTGCTCCTGCCATCAAGACAAGTCGATTTCTCCTCCAGAGAAAACTCAGGTGGCCTAGTCACATGGACAAACCCACATGCACAGCCCACCTCTTAGTACACTATGGCCTTTATATGATCTCCAGCCTTTTGTATCAGGGATGAGAGCTCAGTTCACACTAGACTCTTCTCCCTATTGCAGTGGGGTCACTGAATAAACCTAATGTTCCAACTTCAATGAGTGTATAAAGCCCTTGCTAACTTTTAGAAGACAATTCTAACTCAAGAGGAAACACATTTCTCTGAATCTGTCCAATTAGATGACTAAGAGCAGAAAGGGGGATTTATGGGGAAACTGAAAATCCCAAGCCTGGGGGTGAGGCTGCTAGTAGGGCCCCAGGCTCACTCCTCACTCAAGTACCTCCTGTCAAGGCTGTGGTTCCCCCTTCAGCACCCACGAGTCTCCCCCAGCCCCTACATGCCAGGATCTTGGTTTGAAGACCATCAAGAGAGGGTTTGGGGAGAGTCTCCTGGGCTATACCACCCAGGTGACCATTGGGGTATCCCAGAGAAAGTGTCCATGGAAATGTCAGTTTGTGCTAAAGGGGACAGGGATCTGGGGGAGGGGTGGCGGGGCGGCAGGCGGCAGTCTTCTAAGAGGCCCGCAATTGCTCACCATTGGCAGAAGCCAACCAAACTCATCCTTGTTGATTCCAACCATGTAGGGAACAGTGTTCAGGTTCTTTTCAGCCAGCATCTCTTCAGGGGTCTTCGGCAGCAGCACTCCATCAACCACAGTGGGCAGGAATGGGTGGCTCTGGGAAAAAGCCAGCATGCTGTTTGTGCTTCTCCCATACAGACACTGATGTCCTCATCTCCAACCACCTGGGTGAGACCTGCATGGCCATGGGCAGTGGCCACTGAATTCAGGGTCCTAAAAAAGGCAGCTAAGTCTTTCTGACCCCAAAAGGTAGAAGTTTGCCCAGGGGAAAGCAGTGGTAAGGTGATGGGTAACTACCCCAGCAGGAGGGCTGACAGGGCAGGATATTGAGAAGTTGCTTCTCAAGAAGGTAAAGTCATCAGAACCCGGCCAGGTTGCAGGATGGGAGGAGAGGAGAGATGGAAGGGGATCCCCTTCCTGAGGGTCCTGCAAATAGTGAGTTTGTGATACTAATCCTTCCTGCAGCTTTCAGGAGATCTGGGCCCTTCCTGTAGACTCCCCTATCCAGTTATCTCCACCTCTTCATGGTGGAAAATTCTAGTCTCCCCTTCTCCCCCAGGGGCAGGAAATATAAACATGATGGGGGAGGCAGCCTGGGGGCTGGGCCCAGGGAGTTAGAATTAATGAGTGGGAGCCCTGGATTAGGAATCAGGGGATTGAGTTCCAGATCCACAGTTGGTCCTCCTGGCGGTGTTACCTAGGCAAGTCACCGCATTCCTCTGGGCCTCAGCAATACAAACATGAGTCCAGAGGGAGATTTCTTTCATTCATAATTAACTACAGCTTAAAGTTGTCAAGATTTACAACCTATAATCAAGAAGTCAAAGGTCCTTACCTCCCTGGGGTCTCCAAGTAAATCAAGAGAGAAAAATTTCTGTGAAGACAAAGAGAGAATGTGGGTGAGAAAGGAACCGGGGGAAAAAAATCTGATGTTTGTGAGCTGTGTGCTGCCAAAAGTATCAGGTTCAAGGTATCAGGTTCTCCTCACTGGTGCCAACCTGGCTGGGCCAGGAGGAAGTGGGCAGGATGCTGGCTCCCCTGGACACAAGCTCAGGGTGGAGGTGGAGGGGGGTGCTGGGGGAGTGAAGGGGTTGGAGCACTGAGAGATGTCTTTTGTGCCTGCCCTGTCCTCCATCCATGTCTCCTCCTTGTTCCCCAGAGCAACAACATCCCGATTTTCCTTTGGGATACCTCCCATTTCCCCATTCTCACTCTATGAATCCAGGCCTCTGTATGTGACCCAGGGTGCTTCCTTTCCTGGGCACAGAGATTGGTTCAGGGATGGGCATGTGCCCATGTCAGTCCAGTAGAGTTAACCTCAACACTTCTGCTAGAATTACTAGGGAAGAGTGCTTCTAGACAGATAGGATCTAAGTGTAGAGAGCTATTGTTGTCATCGACCTCCCAAGGAGACAAACTCCTAAGAGTGAATTTAACATGGGTGGATAGGTGGATGGATGGATGGATGGATGGATGGATGGGTGGATGGATGGATGCACAGATGAATGGAGTTGGTAAATACAGGAATACAGGCAAATTGGATGTTTAAGTGGATAAATGCCTGATAACTAGCAGGTAGGTGATGAATTCACTATTGATTTTAGAGAGATGAGTAATGGGGTGAAGATATACGATGGCTGGATAAACATGGGTGATTGATAATAAATTAATAAAAGGTAAAAATGGATTGACATTAGGTTGATGAAAGGATATCAATGAACTGGATGGATTGGTGAAATTATAGATGGATAATAAGATGGTGAATGAACGGATGAATGACTGTGTGGATGCATGTTATCCCAGAGTCACAGTTGAGGCACTCTCAGAAAACCCCTACGGGGTTGAAACTGAGTTTCTAAATTAACCAAGAAAACTGTGACAATTTTTCTGAAAAATTTTTGTTCTTCGTATCGCCAATCTTAAAGTTCAGAATGGTAGTGGCGTGTGGGAATATGCAATGCCTGATTTATTAGAAATATATCTGAAACAAGAATGACAAAATAGAAAGTCTGATAGAGCTGGGAGATTATTATACCATTGTACATTATACTATTTTTTTAATTTACTTTTTTTTAAAGATTTATTTATTCATGCATACAAGAACCGGGATACAGGCCAGATGTGCAGGAGGGTGAGAGGATTCACCAGAGACAGAGTGGGGAACAGAACAGGCAGACTGAAACACACTACTGAGGGGAGTAGCAGGCGAGACAAGAGAGGTCTGCTGTGCCATGTAGGTATCTCCGTGGCCGGCAGGGATCGAACCCACACTGCAGTGGCTATGGACACCTTCACAGTGCTGTGCTCAACTGCCTGCGCCACCAGGGAGGCCCCATTATACTATTTTTTGACTTTGCGAATGTTTAAGATATTTCCGAATAAAAAAGGAATGAAGAAATACTTCCTCCAGACCAGAAGCTGACATTAGCCTGGACAGCTGAGAAACGTCCCAGGTAGTCTTTCTGAGGCCCAGTTCACAGGCTTGGGGAAGGTACAGCGAGAGGTGTGTATAGGTACCTACCATCTTCAGCGACACGTCCAAAAGCTCTTCCTCTGTCTTCTGGCGCAGGCAGTGAACAAGGACAGCTGAAGTGGTTGTCTTACAACCAGCAAAGAAAGCGATTTTCTGCAGAGATCAAAGGGAACAGCAGAATTCAAGAGGCATGTCCCTTGCCTCCATCAGTAAAGAGGTATTCTTGTCCAATGTTGATGTCTAAAGGCAGCAGGGGGTGGCAGAAAATCCAACAGACCAAGAGGTGTGGGTCCTGGGTCCTAGTCACACCAATTACACAACCTCCATCTATGTTACCTTATCTCTGTTAAAAGGACATGCTCTCAAGGCTGAACATCAAAACAGAGGCAGCATGGAGTGGGGCTTAACCCTAAAATATGCTGTCTGGTTTCAAATTGCAGCTCAGCCACTTGCTAACAATTTGGCATTGAGCAATCCGCAGGTAGGGTGAGGGAGAGAGGAAACTGCTAACAGAGACAAGGCAGGTTCCAGAACAATGGGGTATGGGGAGGGTGCATGGGCGCCCCATTGCTTAGTATCATGTCTGACACAGGGTGCCTGAATGTATTTGTTGAATAAAGAAAAAGTCACAGGGAGAAGTAGAAGAGGAGAGAGGGAGAGACTATGAGTCTTAGATTCCCTTCCTTTTGCCAATGTCAAGTTCCTGTTTAACAGCAAAATGTTCTTTTCTCTGTCACCTCTTTAAATAAATTCCCCCTTCTTGACTTAAGCCTGGTCAAGTGCTTCTATTGTTTACAACTAAAAAGATTCTTTAAAACATTCTCAACACCCCCCCAAAATTCCTGGTGGCTTCTTTTGCTCCCCTCCTACTTACAAGTCCCCTTTAGTCTGGTGCTGAAGCCAGCTCTCACAGCCCTGACTCATCACTGACTGTAGGGGGCGCTCTTCTCAGCAGAACCTCCCTGTTGCTCACCTTCCTGGGCTTCCTAACACTCCAGATAAAGACAAACTCCTCACCAGGGTCCTTCTTACGCGTCATCATGATCCCTGCCAACATTCCGCCATTAGTCTACTTCAAGTTCCCTCTGCTCCTCCTCCAGCCACATCAGCCTGTCTTGCTTGCTCCCACACAAGATACCTCCTTCTATCCCAGGACCTTTGCACATGGTGCTCCCTCTTCCTGGAATACCCATTTCTCACTGAGTAAATAACTGCCCATTCTTCTGATCGCAACTCATTGATCCATTTTCCAGGAAATTTTTCCTGATAATCTCCCCTTATACTCTGGGGTAAGTGCTTCTTTTGGATGCTTGTTGGGAGCCTGCTGCCCTAAAAGGAGCTGGAGTTTTTGAAGAATACCTGTTTACTCTGCATACGGAGTTCCAGGACATTAGAAGTTCTGCAAATAGAACTTCTTCCCAGAATTGACTCCTATTCTCTGAGGACCTACTGGCTTCTGCTCATGTTCCTCACTAACCAGAAAAACTTGCTTTCAGTAGTAGCTTATTAATCTGTATAAGCAAAACCACAGTTGCATGCTATTTTCTTGTTCCTTTGTTCATATCTTCAATAAAAGCTTGGGCTGGGAGAGTGAAAGGCAGAGCAGCTCTCGATGGCACTCTCCCTGGCCTCCCCACATTGCAAATTCATTTAGACTCCAAGTCTTTGTTAATGGCAGAGAACTTCATCGGCTGTCCTGTCTGCAGCAGATGCTGTTATGACATCAGGTACCTCTCCTTTATTGCTCTTGTCACAGTTGACATTTAATAATTAGTGTGATTATGGAACCATTAACTGTCTCCGTTCTTATAATGGAAGCTTCATAAGGTTGCTAGGTGTCTCTATATCAAAACTATTTATTGAGTAAATGAATGAATTCTCTAGGAACCAACCCTGGTTACAAGGTCTTCGGGGAGGAACCACTCCAGACCCACATTCAGTAAGGGGGTTCACCAGAAATCAGACTGGAAAGGGACACAATGACAGTCCAGGCCTACTGTTCAACCCTGCACCCACCTTGGCACAACTGAGGCAGTGCAGTCAATGTGCCCAGAGCTCCTGCTCTGCCCTGACAGCTTGATGACCTTGGCATGTTTCTTCTGCTTTATGATCCAGTTTGCTCATCAGTGAAACTGGGAGCTTGAATGAGATGTCTCCTTGCCCTTCTCACTCAGATATTCTCATTTTCAAGATTTTTTGAGGATGTCAGCTGGATCCCATAGCAAGAAAATTCTCAGATTTCAGGTCACAGAACAATGGGTATAAGAGGGATCCAGAGTGAGTGAGACCTACCTGAGCTGCAGCGCTCATTTCCTTCTTGACCAGACCAAAGGTGAGGGACACACCACTCTCAGAGATAGCCCGGTGGAAGAGGTTCTTAGACAAGGGAGATAAAACCTGGGAAGGGAGTGGAGAGGAAAGGAGAATATGCTTCTGGACAGGAGGTCTTCAATGACTTCCCTCACCCCTTGTACTGTCCTGGTCCATTTCCCTGGGGACACTGGAGTTCAGTGGACCCCTCA
>NW_023605304.1:0-25574 GCF_014898055.3 Talpa occidentalis
CATGAATGGCCTATATTTCTTGTTCCTTTGTATGAAAATAATTTTTGTTGAAAACACATTCATAATAACATATTGTGGTAACTCTAGAAATTATATTTGTCCCCCTCCCAGCGAGGGTTTTTATTGTTGCTGCTTGTATATTTTAGTAACTTTCCTGAACTAATTCTCGAATACATTCTTACGTATGTGTAGCTACTGAGTTGTCTTAGCTACTGAGTTGTCTTTTCAATGAGCTTAGTTATCTAATGATAAGATAGAATTGAACTTAAATACCTGCAACTAATTATCTTCATGTCTGCCAAGATACTCTGTGTATAGGTGAGACATACTTTCAACTGTCCATCAGTTTACAACTCTGCCTAGCTTTCACTTCCAGGTTATGTAGAGTCTCAAGAGTCAGTCATTTTGAATAGGGTTTCCCAGGTCCTTCCTGGGCATGCCACAGCCCAGCACATGTGTGTGTCTTCTAGATCCATGGGACTATGTTAGAACATTTCAATTCCCCTGTAGACATCTCATTCCCCAGATTTTGATTTTTGGCAAGCATTTTGTTTAATAAACAATGAGTTCCATATAGGTAAACCTTTATTTCTACAGTGTAAACAAGGGGAAATATTTAAGAAGGGAAAGTACACTAAGTAGCTTCAATTTCCTAATGTATAACCCTACATTTCAGGTCATTAGGCTGCAGAGAGATTGAGAGCAGAACTTGTCTCTCATGAGTGTATTCAGTGTGATTCTTAAAGGCACAAGAACTTGATGCAACATAGCCAGGTGGTAGGATGATGGAAACTTCCCAAACCACCCTTATCCTTGAGTCAGCTGCTATATCTGACCCTTTCCAGGCACAGTCTAGACTGGATCATTATCCAGGAAATTCAGGGCAGATAGAACTTTGCTTAGCCCTCTAGGGAGAGCCTCCCAGATCTAGAGGCACTGTATTCTCTATCCCAAGAGAGTCTTGAGGGCAGGGAAAAGTTTTAACTTTCTGCCTAACACTGCCAAATACCCACTCTGCCCCCTTTAGGAGCCTCCCAGCTCCATCTCCACCTGGTACCCACTCACAGTCTGGGTCTCAGGCCTAAATCTCCTAGGGAAACCCACTCTTCTCGAGACATAATGAATCAACAGAATTGTCATTGTATATCGAAGTTACCATAACTGTTGCATGTTTCAGATGTGCTGTGGGAGTCAGGTCTCTGTCCAGTGACGAGTTGACTAAATGTCTGTGATCCCAGGTCATATTTCTCTTGGCATTATCTTTTTCTCCCTTGGTAAATTGAAAAGAAGCAAAAACCATTTTTTTAAGAACAGAAACCTGACTTACCTATAGAGAACAACCTTGGCCAGTGACACACAAACTTGGACTCCCTTTGAAGGACTGATATGATTATATGTGTATTTACATATGATTACACATGTTGATTATATGTCTCCTTACATGCTTTATGTCTCTCTTTCATAGCCCAGTTGTGTGTTTCAGTGTTTGACACTAGCTTGTACTTCTAATTAGCATTATCATTGTACAAATGCTATTCCTGGCTTGATTTGCACCTCGATGATTTATAAATAATACAAATTGCTCAAATTTCTTCCTAGGTCAGTTCTTTTGAACCATATGGCCAGAGACCATGCTTTCAACATTGGGTTGCCAGACAACATTGTAAACTGCAATGAATTTCTATGTACATTACAGAAAAGACTTGACAAGTAAGTACTTTTTAATGAAATATAATCCAAAATTATTTTAACCTGTTATGAATTTTTTTAATTAATTTGATAGCCAGAAGTAATTAAAGAAATGGAATTTCCTCATTTCTCATGTTGAAGGAGTTCTCATTTTGTGTGACTGCTATTTTACCTAACTCATATTGCTTTTCATGATTTTTTTTTAAATTCATTTATTTATGCATACAAGAACTGGGGTACATGCTGGAGGTGGGGGGGGGCGGGGTGAAAGGATTCACCAGAGACAGAGTGGGGAACAAAACAGGCAGAATGACTGAAATACACTGCTGAGGGGAGGAGCGGAAGAGTTAGGAGAGGTCTGCTGTGCCATGTGGATCACCTCCCTGGCCAGGGATCGAACTCATGCTGTAGTGGCTGTGGATAGCTTCATAGGTTGCATCTTAACCCCTCACACCACCAGGGAGGCCCTGCCTTTCATGAATTTTTAAATAAAACTTGTCATATATATCAAACAATGTATGTCCTACATAAGAGACAGTATGCTCTATAGGATATAACGAATACACTCAATCCTCAGCCTCAGAAATAAACATTATTAATTCCTTTGACTCTCCCAATATGTCCTTCCTCATTAGTATTTCCCCAGAAACCACTATTTTTAGTTTTGGACTTTATAATTCCTTTACTGTTCACTATCCTTTATCTACAAGTTTAGTAAATAGTCAAGTTGTATGTTATTCAGCTTTATGTGAAGTGTAACATACTATTTGCATTCTTTCACTGGTTAGTTTTTATTCACATTTTCTCCTAGGTCATATTCTGGCAATTTGGGGTATCTAGAGCTTTGCTTATAGAAATAAGAAAGGAAATTCTCTTCACCAAAATGACTTTCAAAAATCAGTCTACTTTTCTTTCTATATTTAAATATAATTCTAAGGAATGTCATTTCTCAGCTCAAACTATCTGGAGCAGTAATACTTAAAAAAGAAGTATCAAGGAAATATCAAGTGATACAGATAATTATTAAAACTTCCAAATTCAGATTTTGGTATCAGCACCGTGTTTAAACAAGGTCCTTCACACTTTCATTAAATGATCCTTTATTTGTAAAATAAGACCAGATGTGCCTTCTACTAAGAGTATCAGTAATGAATATCCCTAATCAGCTTGTCACCCATACACTGTTTACAATAAAATAATGTAGTTTATTCCCCTGGCATAAGAAATAGTTGAAAGGTGTTTAATAGAGATGAAAAATTTGAAAATGAAGCAACCACTAAAAAGATTACACTTACTTGTGTGAGTCCAAAAAAGTGGAATTCTAGTGAATGTTGGCTAGAAGTTACAGGCAGTATCAACTCTTATGAAAAAGACTTTTTTTTTTAAATCTGTTTAAAACTAGTTGGTAATCACTACCCCATTAGGCTAGTCAGTGGAGATATTAGCACAGAAGGTACATAAGAATAAGATAGTGGGCCTTCCTGGTGGCACAGGTGGTTGAACACCACACTGTGAAGCTGTCTGCAGCCTCTGCAGCATGGGTTCGATCCCGGTCAGCCAGGGAGAAACCCACATGGCACAGCAGGCCTCTCCCATCTCGCCCGCTGCTCCCCTCAGCAGTGTATTTCAGTCTGTCTGCCTCTTCTGTTCCCAGCTCTGTCTTTGGTGAATCCTCTCAACCTCCTGTGCATCTGGCCTGTACCCCAGTTCTTGCATAAATGAATAAATCTTTTAAAAAGAAAAAAAAGAAGTTAGTAATAACAGCTACTATTTATTGATCATTTCTGTGATAGAATTTTATTCATATATACATAATTGCACATCTATTCACATGTATAAGTTATATATGTATATGTGTAAGTTATTACTAAAATTCCTTTAAATATAGGTATTCTTTCATTTCGAGATCAGAAAATGAATGGTAACAGAACAAGTAACTTGACCAAGTCCACAGCTAACTCCTTGAGCTAGGAACCAAACCCTGCAAGGCAGCTCACAGAATATATCAAACCATGGACTAATTAATCATTATACTTAATGAAAGCCACCAATTTTAGTTATTATAATTTTTGTAGATGATATCTACATTTTCATTTTTAGAATAGATAATTTGATAAGTAAAGCACCAGGTTAATTTTTGGATATTAGCTGTCTTTGTCTTAATTTTAACTGAACAACCAAATTAGCCAACTACAAAATAAACCACAGCATGCATTCTATAAAGCCAAATGAATAAAATAAGAGGGATTATTTTTTTCAATTTTTATTTTCCCCATACAATTGCAACTCCCACCTTTCCCCAACACCCCCACCCCCCCCCCGCCATAGGGTGTCTCTGGTTCATAGTTTTTTGTTGATTTTGATTTTTCTTTCTTATTGTTTAAAATAAGAGGGATAATGAGAAAGATTTCAAAACTCACTTGAAGAGTCTATTATGACCTAAGATGAATAAATATAAGACTTAGGATAATAAAAGACTATTGCAGCAGCTTTCCAAGAGATATTTAATTTATCAGTGTTTATATATTTCTTTTAGCTTGCAGTGCTTATACTGTGAGAAGACCTTTCGGGACAAAAATACACTTAAGGATCACATGAGAAAAAAACAGCATCGTCGGATCAACCCTAAGAACAGAGACTATGACCGATTTTATGTCATCAATTACTTGGTAAGATTTTCTTTTCATCTTTTTATGGCCATCTAATATTTTTAAAGCAGTTAGTATGTAAGTTAAGATGTAATTGAGGGATACTTCCAATCAGTGAGTAACTTTAAAATGATTGGTTTACAAAGCATAACTTGATTTGGTTTGTCTTTAATTTGCCAGATGTTCATATACTAAAAGTCTCTAGAACTCAAAGTGATCTTGACAAAAATTTAAAAAAAAAAACAAAAACAGAAAGTCTTTGCCTATCCCCCTCACTCTCTCTGACTTATTGTATTATCTTTTACCTTGAGGCCAAACACTTATATAGTATTCAAAAACACTTGTTGAGCCCTGGATGTCCTACTAGCTAGATTATTCTTTAAAAAACAATCTCTTGGCTCTCTTCCTCTATCACCATTAAAAATAAATCCTCCCCTTCCTCACAAAAACTTTATCATTCTATTTAGCCAACTTATTTTTAATGGTAATCTTAAAGAAACCAAGTCAATTTGCTGGGCAAGAAGACTTTTATTTGTTTGGCTAATAGGATGGAATAAGGGTTTACTATGTCAAGAGTTTAAAATATATTGAAAACTTTCCTTGCACAGGAACTTCATTCCACCTGCTGGCCTCTGTAGATTACAGTCTCTTTTTATTAAGAAGAGGTATTCATTTGGAGGTAAATGTCACAAGGAGACATTTGGAAATTTAAGAGATAATTTTTAATTGACACAGCGACTGTGGAATACCAATGACCCTACCTCCAGTCTACAAGGAGGGAAACTACTTGTGTAAAGAGAGGGATTCAATAACTCTCCAGTGAGATTACATGTGAGGAGCTCTGTTTCTGTGTATTTTAAACAAATGAAAATTGTTTCTCCCTTAATATGAATGAATTAGAATCCAAACCCACTGACCACAGAAGGCTAATTGAATATAGTCAAACATTTTATCTATTGGGCAGAAATAAGCATCTCCTGGCTCGTTTTAGAAATTTCTGATGTAGGGTAGAATGTTTGTCTGTTCTAACTAATCCTTATAATGTTAAAATAAAATTCTCCTTGAGAAGCAAGTTTAACATGTGTCTGAAGATTGAGTCTGAGAGGTTGCCATGGTTTACTACAAATGTTTTACAACTAGCTAAAGGCAAAGGCAGCCTTTAAGCTCTTCAATCTTTCTTGAAATCACTCAGTCATTAATTCCTTGAGCAAATGCTGCTTCAGGGCCCAGCCCAATCCAATAGGGAAAGGGCTTCAGTGTTAACTCTAAGAAATATTCAACTACTGAAGAAAGCAATGGAAGCAATTTAACAGAACTTCCTTCTGGGGCTCTTAAGCTAATATTCAAGATCTGGGACTAGTGTAACATATATTGCTAGAGGAACATTATATAGCTCCTCTTTTAGAGGATACTTCAAATGGACTGCTCACAACTGGCATCATGTAGTATGACTGTCAAAACTGAAATCATCTCTGAGGGCTAGCTGTCTGTGAAGGCCAGCTGTCTCTAGATGAGAATGCTAGATTATACTGCCCACTGAGTGCCCGGATTTGATGTGGCATGAATCATGACTGGAAAGAAGTGTTCAAGAAAATTAAAAGCTTCAGTGACATATAATATGAAAATGATATCCTTTAGGATAATACTGATAGAAGTATTTTTTTTTAACTAGCAGCATTTGAGTACTTGCCACATGCAAGGCATTTATATTAAATCATTTAATCTTAACCACGTACCTGTGACACAGATTTTAGCATTGTCCTGTTTTATAGGTTATGAGATTAAGGTCTGAGAAGTTGAGTAATTTTTCCAGCTTAGGGGCCTCCCTGGTGGCACAACGGGTTAAGCACCACACTATGAAGCAATCCACAGCCTCTGCAGCACGAGTTTGATCCCCGGCCAGCTAGGAAGCAACCCACATGGCACAGCAGACCTCTCTTGACTCGCCCGTTGCTCCCTTCAGCAGTGTATTTCAGCCAGTCTGCCTGTTCTGTTCCCCACTCTGTCTCTGGTGAATCCTCTCACCCACTGCACCTCTGGCCCGTACCCCAGCTCTTGTATGCATAAATAAATAAATAAATCTTTTTTAAAATTTTTTTTTCCAGTTTACCTAATCTCTTACTTTCCTTCCTTTTTCCCTCAGGTTTACAGTTGAAATAATAATGATATCTGCATGTTAACTTTACATTGAGATTTTTGGTCAAGCAATAGTGATAAAATCATGTTGATCAATTCACTCTCCCTTGTCTAGTCTCTCATAACAAACCAGAAAGGAGCTGACTTTAACAGCTCCTTAAGGGCTCTAAGCTTGGCCTTCTTAGTTCTGTATGCTTTCATCCTGGGGCAAAAGCCAACAACATTAAAAAATTTTTAAACCTGAAATGCGTGGTGGTGCCTTAGCATTTTGGAAATGATGTAAATTTATCTTTAGAAAGGATTGAAGAAGCTAATGAAGACTCTAAAGATGTATACGTGTCCTAAAGTAAAGAGTACCCACAAGAGGCATCACTCTTAGTAGCATTCTAGATTGTTGTAAATAAAGGGCTTAATAACATATAGAATGAGTGTATAAAAGACTTTCCAGATACTAATAGTGGGCAGTTAGAGAAAAATAGTGGGCAGTTAGAGGACCAAAGGTTTCTCAGCGTTCTTTTAGTTGTCTTCTAGCCCCCGTTAATAAAAAATACTTCATGTGATGACTAGGTTCTGCAAGTTTACCTAAGCAATAAATAAAAATGACACTGCATTAATTTTTTAAAGACAAAAAAAAAATTTTAAATGATGAGTGAGACATTCGCTTAATTTCTTTCTCTGAGGAAAAGGGCTGGCAGCAGTGCATGAATGTGGGCAAGAAATGAAAGAACTGTATTAGTCAATGTCTGGACATCCATTGCTCACATTCTCTTCCCCTCAGAAGCAATTTCACTGGCTTCATATATTCTACCAACCTTCAAATGCCTTCCGAGGACAAGATGCTGGTGGAACAGAAAGAAACCAGCAGGCAAACTGGTTGATTTAGTCACCTTGCAAAGAGTTTAAGAGTGTGGTAGGAGAAACACACCTGTAAGCAGTGTAATTTCAACACCTTGTCATGATTTCTACAAAGTTTTTATTTTGACCTTTCCTCCTATAGCAAATATATGCAGTAATTGACCTCTGTTTCAGAGAGAATCTCCAGCGGTGACGGAAGCATCCAGGGTATTCCTAACAGGGTGCACTCAAAGTGAATAAAAGCTGGGACAGCCAAGGGACAAAGACGTTCTTTTTGGCTATCCCCTCAGTTTTGAAATTGACAGGTTCCTTTTTCCTTTGGTGAGATAATTTCCATATTTAATATTTCAGTATCGGTTTTGAGTAACAACACACTTGAAAATACGCTAAAGGTCTTTGCATAGTCTAGATTATCCACTTCAAGTTTTGCTTTATTTTCACACAAACAGAAGGGTTCAGTGCATTGATGGGGTGGCTAAGGTCCCAGGAGGTTCTTGTGCTCAGATTCCTCTACCTCAGAGGACAACAGCCTGCTGGCCATCATCAACACTTCAGCTGCATATTCCTAAGGTGCTAATGTTTCCACCTCTGAGTTTTCTAAAGGGAACTTATTTCTGCAGTGGTTTTACCATTCTTTGATTTAAACTTTTTTATTCTTAAAATATATAAAGCCATTTGTAGGCAAACTGTTTTTCAGAGTTTTGTTGTAGTTCACGTTAATGAAAGAATTTATATTTAAAAACTTCTCTTTCCCTATTTCTATTTTTTTGTGTAAGCATATGTAAGAATGTGTGTTTTGGGGCACAAGGATGCTGGGTCTTTTTTTTTTCCATGTTTTTTTCCACCCTCTCATTGATCATAAACCATCTGATGCAGGGTTTGTGGGGGCGTTCTGAACATCTTTACTGACATGCCTTCCAAAATTTGTTTTTCTTGCATGCTTTGCTTTCGTGATATGATTCATTAGCAAGCACTGTGTCTTAATTTGAGAGTTAGATGCTTTTTTTTCTCTGTGTCTTGAACCCTATGTCATATATTTAACAATACAAGGCAGAGGGCCCTAGGAAAATGTGGGCCACTGTCACATGTCCGTTACTTTTTCCTGATATAGTAATAAACACAGAATTCCCTTTTCCTCTCAAGTGGCAAATGCTTAGTGCTGTATTGCCTAGATAAATCCCTACATGTTGCTCCTAAGTACTGAGAAAGTTGTAAATGATACTTTTTTTTTTTTTTTTTTATAGAGGCATGCTTATTTATTTGTTTGCTGGTTTGTTTGTTTTTTTGTTTATACATGCACTGGGTACAGTCAGAAGCGCGGAGGTGAGAGAATTCACCAGAAGCTGAGCGGGGAGCAGAGCAGGCAGAAGGACCGAAGTACACTGCTGAGGGAGCAGCGGGGCAGGAGAGGTCTGCGCGCCATGCGGACCCTCCTCCGGTGGCCGGGGAGCAGCGGGGATCGAACCGGCGCCGCAGAGGCCGCGGGCAGCTTCGCAACCAGCGCTCAACCGCTGCGCCACCGGGGAGGCCCGATACTTTTGAGTTTGGAAGTTTGACACTGAAAGAAAGCTTTTGTCACTTTTGACTCAAAACATTTATTGATAAGCAACATCTGTCCATATCATTGAGAATGATAATATCACAAATGGCCCATCCTTTAGTAATATCTTACATCCAGAGAGGCCAAATAATGAATTAAAAATTTATTTCATCACCAGCTAACAAGTATCTTGTTGGCAATGTTGAGCACATTCTCAGGTCCATAATGAGGTTCCATACTTCATGATCACTATGGGAAGGACATTATAGAGCCCAAATTAACTGTCTCCACTGACATTATGGTAAATCTTGCTTGTCTGAGTTTATACATCATTTTAGCTGATAGATAATGACAGCTTCAAAAACGTCTCATTAAGTTGATGAGTGATAGATTTTTCCCCCTAAATCTTTTTTTTTTTTTTAAGATTTATTTATTTATTTATTTGTACAGGCACTGGGTACAGTCAGAAGTGCAGGAGGGTGAGAGAATTCACCAGAGCCAGAGAGCAGGGAACAGAACAGGCAGACTAATGAAGTACACTGCTGAGGGGAGCAACGGGCACGGCAGGAGAGGTCTGTGTGCCATGTGGGACCCTCACCCGCGGCCGGGGATCAAACCGGAGTTGCAGAGGCTGTGGGCAGCTTCATAGCCCAGCGCTCAACCACTGCACCACTGGGGAGGCCCCCCTAAATCTTAATGGCACTCATAGTTCTTTGTTTTCAGTTAAATGAATACCTCCCTTGAGAAAAAAAATGTTCACAAATGTTCACAAAAAAATGTTCACACAAAATTCACAAATGAATTTTGGATATGTTCTTCCAAAAGATTATCTGCTTTTTTTTCTTTTTTTGTAAATGACAAAAAAATTTTTGTGACATTGGTTTACAACTCTGTACATAAGTCAGAGGCATAGGATCACACCTCATCAGATTTATGTCAACACACCACACCTAACACCCACAGTTCTCCACCAGGGTCTACTGTGGCCCTTCTCACTTTGCTCTCCTCCCTCCTTTACCTCCTCTCCCTCAGGTAGTCTTTTTTTTTTTTATTTTAATTTTTATATTCCCCATACAATTACAACCCTCTTATTTTTACCCCAAGCCCTCCTTTCCCTGCCCCCCACCCCCCCCATAGAGTGTCTCTTGTTCATAGTTATTTGTTGATTTTGATATTTTCTTTCTTATAGTTATTCTTTTTCCTGGTCCCTTATTTAAGTTTTCTAGATTCCTGCTATGAGTGAGACCATCCGGTATTTCTCTTTTTCTTTCTGGCTTATTTCGCTGAGCATGATCCCTTCCAGCGCCCAACTCAAAATGGATTAAAGAACTAGACATAAGACCTGAAACCATAAAATACATAGAAGGCGAAACACTCCATGATATGCACATCAAAGACATCTTTACAGACACATCACCCAAAGCAGTGATAATGAAGGCAAAGATAAACAGCTGGGACTACATCAAATTAAAGAGCTTCTGCGCAGCAAAAGAGACAATAACAAAAACAAAGAGAAACCCCACCGACTGGGAGAACATTTTTGCACACAACACTAATGATAAAGGACTGATCACAAAAATCTGCAAAGAGCTGATGAGACTCAACAACAACAAAGAAAATAATCCAGTCAAAAAATGGGCAGAAGAGCTAAAAAGAAATTTCTCTGAAGAGGAAATGCAAATGGCCAACAGGCATATGAAAAAATGTTCAGCATCACTTGCAATCAGGGAAATGCAAATCAAAACTACCATGACATACCATCTTACACCAGTGAGAATGGCACATATTAAAAAAACTAGCAACAACAAATGTTGGCGAGGTTGTGGAGAAAAAGGAACTCTCCTGCACTGTTGGTGGGAGTGCAAACTGGTCCAACCACTATGGAGAGCTGTGTGGAGATTTCTGGACCTACTAAACATAGAGCTTCCATATGATCCAGCAATCCCTCAGGTAGTCTTAATTCTACAGTCAGATCGCTAGGGTTTGTTACAGGTTTGGTTTTGTCTGACTTTTGTTTCATTTCTCTGTATTTCACATGTAAGTGAAACCATCCAGTATTTGTCTTCTCCTCGTTTATTTCACTTAGCATTATATCCTCCAATTCCTCCATCCGTGTTATCATAAATGGGAAAAGTTTATTTATTTTTTTTTTTTTTGGTAACTGAATAGTATTTCATTATACACACACACACCACATCTTCCTAATCCACTCATCTGCTCTTAGGCACTTAGGTTGTTTGCAGTTTCCATAACATAACTGTTTTAAGTGATGCTGCAATGAGCATAGGCATGCATAAATTTCTTCACATTAGTGTTTTTGCATTCTTCGGTAAGTGCTTAGGAATTGAATTGCTAGATCCTATGGTAGATCTATTTTTAATATTTTGAGAAATCTCCATATTGTTTTCCACAGAGATTGGGCCTCTCTACATTTCCACCACTAGTGTATGAGGGCTTATTTTCTCCACATTCTTCCCAGCACTTGTTTCTGGTCTTTTTAATATGGACCCTTTTCACTGGTGTGAAATGGTATCTCATTGTGTTGTTTTTTTTAAAAGATTTATTTATCTATGCATACAAGATCTGGGGTACAGGCCAGAGGTGTGGAGGGTGAGAGGATTCACCAGAGACAGAGTGGGGAACAGAACAGGCAGATAGACCAAAGTACACTGCTGAGGGGAGCAACAGGCGAGTCAGGAGAGATCTGCTGCACCATGTGGGTTGCTCCTTGGCCGGCTAGGGGATCAAACTCGTGACACAGAGGCTGCAGACACAGCTTCATAGGTTGCGTCTTAACCCCTTGCACCACCAGGAAGGCCCCTCATTGTGGTTTTGATGTTGGTAAATGTTAATGAAAAATTGCTCATTAAGTGCCTGTTAGCCATTAGTATGTATTTGAACAAATGTCTTTTTAGCTCTTCTGCCCACTTTTTGATTGATTTATTTGTTTCCTTTTTGTTAAGTTGTATATGTTCTTTATGTATCTTGGGTGTCATTCCCTTTTCAGATACATTATGTTCAAATATTTTCTTACATTTGGTAGGGTGTCTTGTTGCTATGCAGAAGCTTTTTAGTTTCATGTAGTTCCATTTTATATATATATATATATATATTTTTTTCCCCCTTGCTGTTAGAGACAAATCCACAAAGACCACGATGTCTGTATTTAAAGCAGATCAGAGTGGGTCTAATGATAATCATAGTTTTGCTACTTAAAAAGCTGTCCATTAATATCCCTGCATCCTTCTTTAGTACTCTGTCTGCTTTTGCATTAGAAAGATTGAGTGGAGAGAGGAGAGGAAAGGAAGGACAAATGACTCAATAGAGAAAATAGAAGTGGGTGGGCCAAAAGAATCATTCCTGTTCATTACTCCATAAAGTTTTGCTGAAACTAAATTTGCCAGACATGATCCTGAAATAGTAGAACTTCTCCATAAACTGTTAAGAGGTAAAAGGAATTTGAGTAGATACTTCAGTACCTGCTGTTGCCTGGTACCATGCTTACCTTACAAAAACCTTTTGAGGAGGATCTAGATTGGCACTGCCTACCTAACTCTGGAAATGTAACAATGAACAAAGGCCGTATCCTCACGGACATTCTAGTGGGGATAGATAGCAAATAAGAAAACAGATAAGGGGAATGTTTTCAGATCATCAGTGCTATGAAGGAAAATAAAATATCATGGAATAAAAAGTAACTTGGAAAGGGATATTGTTTTGGGCAGATTAATTAGAAAAAGAATGGTTGCATCTAAGCAAAAACCAGAATATCTAAGGCATGCAGATATGTGAAGCAGCACTGTTTCACACAGATGAAGTGTAATAGAGTGGGGTGGGGGTGGGGGGGATTGGGACTGGGGGAGGAAGGGACGGGAGAGGACCTTGTAGTGTTCAAGGAACAGCAGAAAGACTAGTGTGGCCTCAACAAACTGAGCAAAAGGAAAAGCTGTGAGACATAAGAGATGATGAGGGACCAGGGTAGACCCAAAAACCATGTCAGGGACAATGAAATTTGTACTAAATGTGATGCAAAGCCATTGGATGTGGCTGCTTTACAGATTTCAGTGTGACTGCTGTCTGGGAAACAGACTGTAAGGACCTCCAGTAGAAAACAGACTCCAGCTGGGAGGGTCTCTACCAAGGATATTTCTGGCTTTTGAGAAAAGATTCTCAAGAGATTCTAATGTGCATTCAGGGTTAGGAAATGCTGGTTTACATTCAAGAGAAAAGAATTTGATTTAAAACATCGTGCTGCTTCTCCAAAAAGAAAAGCCTATTAAAAGCAAAAGCATTTTTGGATATGTCCTTTCTTATCACTGAAGTAACAATTTTAATATATCTTGTGTGAATTTTTTAAAACCCTTGGGTTTCTTGATTTGGGGTTGTTTGTTTTTAATTTATGTATTTGTTTTCTCTCTCCTTCACCAACCCCCTAATCCTTCTGTTATTCCTACACAGGAACTTGGAAAATCCTGGGAAGAAATTCAATTGGAAGATGATCGGGAGTTGCTCGATCAGCAGGAAGAGTAAGACCTATTATTGCTGCTAATTAAGTATAATGTTTTAAGAACAAGAAAACAGCTCTTTAGTTAGGTTTAAAATTATCATTCTGAAGAGATAGAATAAAAAGAAAGAAGGCCTTCTCTCTAAGCCATGAATCCTTACATGTAATGTACCAAAAACTCAAATTCAAAAATTGACATTGACATAAAAATCACAAAAGCAATTGTTATTCCATCTAAAGTGTCTTGTGATAAAGCTATTAATTGAACACACAGGTAATATAGAATTCAGAGAAAAATACAATCCCTAGTGCTTTGCTTAATAACTTGTTCCCCACACCTTGAAATGATGCCATCTTTGGACTCTGCATGTGGCTTTTCATTGTATGAGAGGATATAACTGAAGTTAACCTTCTGTTCATTCCATTGATGACTAACTTAAAACATTCATGACTACTTTTCTTGAAATTATAAATCTGAGAAGTGTTCTTTTTAGTCTAAAAATTTCCCTGTTCTCCACTCTTCATTCAAAGCTGTTCGGACTTTTTTTTTTCTTCTGGTATTTTGATTTTTCTGGTATAGGAATGACAAGAAATTCACAATATGTACCTATACATATATATATATATATATATATATATATATATATATATATATATAAATGCAAGAAGGGGAGAAAACAGTAAAAAGGATCTTACATGCTTTCTGGAGTCTGTCTACCATCAGATTTAACAATTGCCCCATTTAAAATGATCAGTATTTCCTACATGAGATATATATATATATATACAATTTGCCATTTTAAGATATACCATTTGTCATGCAGAAACATACTCCCAGTATCACACCTCACAGCATGTGTGCTTACTGGTTGTGGTTAATGAGAGAGCGCATCACATTTCCTGATATGTTTCCTTGCAAATTAAAACTAGTTGTCTCTGAAAGACATTGCACTGATCTTATGGTGAAAGAGCTGCTCAGAACAGGCAAATATGAGAAAATGAAGCAGCACCTGTTCACTGTTTATATTAATTTCATGGTGCTGCTTTGAATTTCAAAAACTGTATCAAAAAGTCATAATAGAATGTGACAATCTTTACAAAAATGTCAAGAGTTAAAAGAGATTGGCAGGGTTTCCTAGAGAAAAAAAAGGTAATACCAAGTCACTATGTAGTACACCCTCTTGATGAAGGCAATTGCCATACTTCCTATTTCATTTTTAACATAGTGACTGGTCTGATTGGGAAGAACACCCTGTCTCTGCTGTCTGCCTTTTTTGTGAAAAGCAAGAAGAAACAATGGAGAAATTATGTGTGCACATGGAGGTGAGATACTTTTTATTCATTTGAATTTTGTTTTGTTCTTTAAAGGGAAGCTGATACCTTTATTTTCTCAATCATTATGCCCTTCTTAAAAGTACTATAAACTAAACAGAGGTCCATGAAGGAGAACCAGAACACAGAGTAATTTAGTTCATGCAATCAACTAGATGTACATGAGCTTTAGTGTTAAATTTTGCAGGCCATTGGTACCATCCCACTTTTAAGATGCTTATAAGACAATTGTAGTTTAGAATGTGGGACTTGCAACCACCGTTAACGATGCCCAGATAATGAACAGGCTCTTAGTCTTTTTCCTTTACTTCTGTGCTGATGAGTGAGGTGAGCAAGAAGAGAGAAATCTGGCATTCACAAAGCCCTTGGTGGGTATTAGGGGAGATGGAGGCAGAGGCAGTGTAGGGTTTGGTCTTGCAGCCCTTCTCCGCAGTCTGTGTGAGAGGTTACACACTCCCTATACCTCTGATCCTCATCTGGGTGGTAGAGGTATGGAAGGGGGAAGATCTAATGATGCATGACAATATTGCAGCTTGGGGTACAGGAGTGATTATAATAGAAAAATGTTACTCGGTGTTTCTAATATGCTCTCCCTGCCAATAGTATAACTGACTCTTTTGTCCACCTTTCCTTCAATCTCATTCAGAAACAGTCTTCTTAGTTGAGTAAAATAAGAATCCAGAAAGTATTAAAAAGGTCGTGCTCATTTGCTCTCATGAAAGCAGAGAATCAGTGTCTCTAAAACAGATTATCAGCAGTATGTGTGTGTAGTTTCCACTGTTTACATTCAATTCATAATACCCTAAATCTTTGCACTGAAAAGAACATTAGTACCCCACCCCTGTGAAGGGATTCCCCTTGCAGCATCCTTGATTGGTGTCCTCAGCTTATGCTCAGTCGTGTTCAGTAGTAATTTGCGGTGGAATTCCTAACTGTCCTAACTGTGGACTACACGAGCTGCCTTTGCAAGTACTTAGATGGTCTTTATTCTCTGTAAGGCTTTTAAATTAATACATTTACTCAAATGGACAATTGCAATACTAGAACAGAAAAAAAAGAAGTCTGAATTGTAAAACTCAAAAGAAATGTGATTTATGGGAAAATGTGAATGAGAGAAACTTGTGCATTTAAACAGTATATGTGACAGTGTAAAATGAAAAGCAGAATTTATAAAATTACCTATCTGCTTATGGAAAATGAGACCTATATCCCTAATTCTGGTCCAGACACACGATAGAGCAGGGCCACATCTTACCTAGGGCCTGAAGATACTTTAGTCAGACTGCAGAATGCATATAATAGATTATAAAAATTATGGATACAAGCTGTGAATAATTCAAATGTTTTAACTGATTTGACTTGTTTGGACTGTGTTAAGAGGCAATTGGATATAAAGGGAAGTAGTTAGATTTTGAAAACTTCGAAGACAGAAAATGATGAAATGAGATTTAATTTCTACAGTGTTCAAATTTCTGTGGAGTTTGTAACTTTAGCCTGAAGCATTAAATAATTTATATGTTCACAGATATATTCATTCCTCTTTTTAGGATGCACACGAATTTGATCTCCTCAAAATAAAGTCAGAACTTGGTAAGTTTGACTTGGCGGTGTTTTTCCATGCTGCGGTGTTCTTTACACACCACCCTGAAAGTGGTACTACGTTCTGCAGTTGCAATTGGGGAGCACACAGCCAAAATGCTTCTCTCCACAGATGGTCTTCACAGAGAGGCCCAAAACAGTAGCTTGTAATCATCTCGAACTGTAATATTCAAATATGTTTTTTTATTTCATAGTCTTTCCTCCTCTTGCTATATATACAAAAGCTTCAATTAAAATTCCAGTTAATGGCTAATATCTATTTTTAAGTGGTGGGAGCTTGAGGGAAAAGTGTGGGTTTTGACATCAGATGAGAGCCATTATCACAGCTCCAGCGCCCACTGTGTGACCTTGGGCCTCAGGTCAGCAGAATGGTAGCAGGAAGGGAGAATGTATGTAAAACACCTCTGCACAGCGTGGCAGTGTAGCTAGCTTATTTATTATAGATGCACTCAATTGCATCATTCTCTGTGTCATTTTAATAAATTGGGTGCAGCAAGATGTAAAATACTGACTTACTAATGGATCCAAGACAGTAAAAAGCTCACTTCCTACACCTCAGCTCACTACACTTTGCTGCTTTTATAGACACGTATATGTATGTTTTGTACATAATTTGCTTAGTAGTCAACAGCATGGGCTCTGATGCCAACAGCCTGGTGTCAGAACCTGGCTCTTCCACTTACTAGTCATGCCACCTTGGGCAGTTTCCCAGTATTTAATGTGGATAATGTGGGTTTTGTGAGGATTAAAGGTATTAATACATGGAAGTTGATTAGAACTGTGCAAGCACAGATGCCCTATGTAAGTATTGGCTGTTATTATTTGGCATTCTCTCATTATGCATTTTAATTATACTACCTCTTTCAGGTTGGTTAATAAAGAAAAAAGGCCATTATTTTAAAAAAAAAAAATTTAGCAGCACAAAAATGAATCTTATCAGTTATCTAATAATTCCATTAACTCTCGCTTTCAGAATTAAATTTCTATCAGCAAGTAAAGCTGGTCAATTTCATTCGAAGGCAGATTCACCAATGTAGATGTTATGGCTGCCATGTGAAGTTCAAATCCAAAAGAGACTTAAGGATTCACATGGAAGAAGCCAAACATACATCGCTGCTTCCTGAAAGACAAACTTGGGATCAGCCACAGTGAGTTCTACTCAACCAGACGTCCTTTCTTTGCCCCATCTGCTTTATTTTGAACCTTTATTCGATTTGTCTAAAACTTGAATAAAAAAGAAGTGCATATTTATCATAAAAAGTAAAAATCTTCAAAAACCTTATTTTTAAAGTAATACCCCTCTTACAAATGTTAACAACTATTTCAGATTTTGTGGTGTGGAGACAGATGCAATAGATATAAAAATATAGATTTTTTAATTAATGTTTTAACAAAATATTGTGAGCATCTTTCCATATCTAGTACACATTTTTGCATTTTTAATGGCTGCCAAGTAGCCCAATGGTACAGATAAATCCTAATTTGTTAGATATTTAGGTTGTTTCTTATTTTCTGCTCTTACAAATGATGTAGTAACTATTCATTTGTCTGCAAATTTGCACACATATCTAATTGTTTCATTTAGATAAACTCCTAAAAATGAAATTGTTGTGTCAAGTATGCAACTATTGGGGTTCTCAGTATTTCTTTCACATCTGAGCACTTTACAGAAATTTTGCAGGTGCTCAGTGGTATGTAAATGTGAAGTCTTGTCAGACTCCTAGGTATCCTTTGCCAGTCCAGCCTTAGCTGGACTGGTTCTCACATAGCTCTGGATAACCTCAGTTGAAGGAACCTCAAAAAGGCTAAAGTCTAATGACCCAGAGATTCCTTAGAAAATCCCAGATTTGTGAGAGATAAAATCAGCCCTGTATTGACCTGATACCCTTTTCCTATAATTCTTTGTCCAGAAAAGGAAACAGAAAAAAACAGACTTAAAATTCAGTAGATGGCATGAGTTTATCTTTTTTGATTGCTGCATGGATGGAGCTGGAAGGGATCATGCTCAGGGAAATAAGCCAGAAAGAAAGAAAAAAAAATACTAATTATAATAAAGTGAAAATCAAAATCAACAGGCAACTATAAACTAGAGACACACGACAGGAGGGCGAGAAGGGAGCAGGATCAAAACAAGGGGGTAAGAATTTTACAGGGACGATAACCAAGATGTAAATGCATACATTGTACAAAAATGAAAAATGATGTAAGAAATATATAAAATAAACTTTTAAAATATTCAGTAGATGTTTAAAATTTTGACCACCCAGAATGAAGAAACCAGTAATGATCAGGTTGGAAAACCAAACACGAGAGAAAACAATTATTTTATTTTTTTTAATATTTTATTTTATATAATTCTTACATCATTTTTCATCTTTGCACAATGTATGCATTTTCATTTTGGTTATATTCCCCATACAATTGCACCCCCCCCCTTATTTTGACTCTAATCCTTCCTCTCCCACTGCTCCCTCCCCCCAACCCTGTAGTGTCTCTCTGGTTTATAGTTGCTTGTTGATATTGATTTTTACTTTGTATTGATTAGTCTTTTTCCTGGTCTCTTATTTAGGTTTTCTAAATTCCTGCTATGAGTGAGACCATGCGGTATTTTTCTTTTTCTTTCTGACTTATTTCGCTGAGCATGATCCCTTCTAGCTCCATCCATGTTGCTGCAAACTGCATGTGTTTATCTTTTTTGATTGCCGAGTAATATTCCATGGTGTATATGTACCACTTCTTCTTGATCCAGTCATCTATTTTTCAGCATTTGGGCTGTTTCCGTAGCTTAGCTATTGTAAATAGTGCTGCTATAAACATAGGCGTGCAGGTGCCCTTTGGAATTAATGAAAACAATTATTTTAAAACAATAATTTTCATCAGGTATTTGAAGATTAGTGTATGAAAGAGTATCTGTATTTGAACATTGTAACTTATGAAGCAGAACTGGAGTGAGCCTATGAGAAAAAAATGAAAGGAATGTCATTTCATTCATGACCAACTAGGAAGGATACTAGATTCACTAAAACTGATATTAGCCAATAAAGACCAAAATAAAAATAAAGCAGAAATCTCATTCCTTCTAGACTTTGCAAAATATTGTTGAAATTTTCAGTAAAGAAACCAGCAGAATTATGATAATGTGTACAATTCAGCTGCCTAGAAATTTTCTGGAAATGTATTAGTTTGGTAATTCAGTATGTCTGTGATTGTTTTCAGGTATTATTTTCCAACCTATGAAAATGACACTCTCCTGTGTACCCTGTCTGATAGTGAAAGTGATCTGACAGCACAGGAACAAAATGGAAATATTGCCATCATCAGTGAAGACACATCTAAACTGTGTGCTTTGAAACAAAGCAGTATTTTGAATCGGTTGCTTCTACATGAGCGCTTAAAAAACTAGAAGGAACTGACACAGAACCAACTTTCCTCGCTTTTCTCCTCTAAGGCAGACATGAAGTATAGTTTAAATCTGAACATCAGCAAAGTCCTTGGTGCAGTGAACTTTTTCAAAAAATGAATGTTATTTTCAAAAATTAAGTAGAAAAATAAAATGTGACTTTTTGTATTTTGACTCTAAAGTTTTATTATGAAATCATTGTACTTGAGCTCTTTTCATTATATTCATAATTATCTGTAATAAGGACAATGCTCAAATCACAAGAAATGAATGTTCAAATCATTCAGAAACCTAATTTTATCCAGTGGTTTCAGTCTCTTCCTACATACTTTTCCATCTAACAAATCACAGAATTTGACCTATGAGTGCCTTCTCTAGTACATGGTAAGCTATGTATGTAATGACCAAAAGTGGAACCACGGAAGAGAGGAAAAATTATTTGAGACCTATATAATGCACAGATTCAACCCCATTTCAGAGTAATCAAGATTGACTGTATTCTCACGACTGCCTGGAATTAGCAAACTCCCTGGAAATAGACATCAGGCCATATAACTTTATTTCTTCTACAATGTATTTATCACTAATACATAAGCATCCTTTTAAAAAACATAACCTCAATACCATTATGACACCTAACAAAATTAACAATAACTTCTTAATATCCTATGTTTTCATTCTTCCTTAGTTGTCCCAAAAATGTCTTTTTTGTAATTTTATTGGCTGTAAGACAAGTATTGTATGCCTGATAAGACATAATAAGGAGGACAAAATAATCACTTTTAGTAATGTATACAACTTGTATAATGTGAATATAATGAAGAAATATCATTCATACCCAAACTGAGAAACCCCTACTCTTCAGAAATCAAGACATAAAGACTGAAATATTGTTCCAGATTAAAGAAGACTAAAGAGAATTCAAAAATATCGAATGCTGGATTGAATCCTAGACCAAGGAAAAATTTTTTTCTTTTGCTATAAAAGAATTAGCTGAGGGCCTCCCCGGTGGCGCAGCGGTTGAGCGCTGGGTTGCGAAGCTGCCGTGGCCTCTGCGGCGCCGTTCGATCCCCGGCTGCTCCCCGGCCACCAGAGGAGGGTCCACATGGCGCGCAGACCTCTCCTGCCGCCCGCTGCTCCCTCAGCAGTGTACTTCGGTCCTTCTGCCTGCTCTGCTCCTGCTCTGGCTCTGGTGAATTCTCTCACCCTCCCGCGCTTCTGACTGTACCCAGTGCATGTATAAACAAACAAACAAACAAATAAATAAATAAAACATGCCTCTATTAAAAAAAAAAATTAAAAAAAAAAAAAAGAATTAGCTGAATAATTGGCAGAAATTTTTTTTTTTTTTTTTTTTTTTTTGGTGGGACCCTCGCCGGTGGCTGGGGAACGAACCAGCGCTGCAGAGGCTGCGGGCAGCCTCAACCGCAGTGCCAACCGCAGTGCCACCAGGGGAGGCCCAATTGGCAGAATTTTAATAACTTCTGTTATTGATGTTAGTTTCTGGTTTTGATTGGTCTTAGTTTCTGGGTTTTGATAATTGTACTACAGTTAGGTATGAGAATATCCTGTCTTTAGAAAATGCACAATGAAGTGTTTAGGAGTCATGAAAATTTGTTTGCAACTTACTCTGAAGAAACTTACATGGATATAGGGAGAGAAAATGATAAAGCCATGTTATAGATGTTAGTATTTGAAGCATCAAGGTGAAGGGTATGTGAGAATTCTTAATACTGTGGCAACTTTTCTGTAATTCTAAAATTGTTTCAAAATAAAAAGATTTTTAAGATGACTTATTTCAATTGGTTTGTTTAAATCAGATTTCAAATGAGATTCTATATTGCATGTGGTTCCTGTGGTCCTTAAAAATCTTAAAATTTATAATAGTTCATGCTCCTCTTTGTAAAATGACACTTACTTGTTAAAGAAGCTGGGTGTTTTGGATGCCTTTAGAGTCATTTAACATGTCTACTATCACTACTTTTCATGCAAATGACAGACCTAGAAGCTCCTTTAAATTTATGTTCAAAGATTTTTACAAGAATAATTCACAAGAGCTACTATGTGATTCCTGTTGCATCACATCAGGCACATATTTCTTGTGCCACTTTTGGGATGTGAGACTGATTCGTATATTCAGATATTGTCAATCTGCTGCATCAATATAGTTTCCCATCAGTATTTCATCTAACCATTTTCATAGCCATTGGTCATTGTTACCTAGATCTATTTTTTAGGGCTTACCAAAGATTTCCTTATGCGATCACTTTTTTACAAGTGGATTCTTTATAAACCTGTATGCTGGAGTCCTGGACTGTTCTAGTTTTCAGTTATGAAAGACAGTAGATAGGTGGTGCCCAAGACCAATCTTGAAGTGATAATTCCTGTCCAGAGTCTCAGCGGTAATCTCCAATCACAGGATCCAAAGTCAACTAGATTTGTCAACTATGTATCTCATCGTAGCTTTAGATTTCTAAGCCTCTGTTTGTACAGTCTTACTAGCCTTCTTGAAAATCAAGCAAAGAAACGGGGGCCCATTTGTAATGAAAAATGCCTAAGTTAAAGACAATTAAGTTAAATTTTTTTAAAACTTAAGATTAAGTTGTCTAGAATTCTCTGTCACTAGGAAACAGATTTGTTGGGGAAATCAAGGAATGTTTGGAGTGTTTCCTAGAATTTGCTTCAGTCTTAGAACTAAAGCATGAAAGGGAAGAATAGACTAGAAAACAACTTTATGAAGGAGAAAGAGGGTGGCTGGGTATACACCTTTGCAAGGAGAATTATGATCTTGTTTTCAGGTAGATAGGGCAGAGAACTCATATCTGTTTTTTCTCAATTGCCTTCAGCTCCAAAGTAATCTTTAGACTAGAATGGCATATTTTGGAGAGGCATATCCTGATCTCCTACAGTCTCATATGTCACCCTGAGGGAAGATCTGTTGATTCTTCCCACAGGAATGGTAAAAACATCTTGTCAACATTCACTTCTTGAGGGAAATTCCTCCCAGTCGAGTTTAACTTCATAGATCAAGGAATTCAGATAACTTACACAGATGGCCTAGCATCCTGGTGTAGCTGAAATCAAGACTCACTGAGTTTCTGTTATGGAAGTTCCAGCTTTCTGGGAGTATCATTTGTCTTGATAACTACTTGAAGATCTTGGTATTGATTTTTCTTTTGTTAAATTTTGTTAGTGTTAAGTGTTTTGATGATATACTTTAAAAAAGACATAAACCAGAAATTTGGTGTTCAACGTCTGAGAAGGCCCTCACACAAAGATGGAGGAGGCTGTAATGCTAAAGGATCCTGATAGTGACTGCTACAACTATAGAGGTTACAGTAACACAAAAGAGAAGGTGTCCTGTAAATAGCAGTCCTCTGCACATTGTTTAAAGTACGTATCATCTCACTTGACACTTTAAAGAATGTGAAATATCTGGACAGGAATATGTATCGTCATCAAGGGTAAAGAAGGATCAGAGAAACAAGATCAGAGGATAGGCGACTAAGAGAAAAAGCACAACAAAATCATATATGACAAAATAATATATGGGAAATTTAAATGAGAAAAAATCAAGTCCTGAATTTTTTAATGAATGGAGGAATGCTTTTTTTTTTTGCAAAATCAAACTTGAAAGAACAAGAATGAATTTTTAATATAAGTGCTTAGCTAAATTTGCATACAGAATTAACATATCAGTCCACTTATATAAAAGATTATCAAATTATATCTATTATTTGCTTATTCTACAAAAGTAGCCATCCTATATTCTTTAAGATTAATTCAACTATTTCAATGAGGTTTAGATGATGAATAGCAGGAGGAATAAACAGGAACTGAAGTTCAACTTTTATGTCTTATAATTGATATTTTGAAAAGCTAAACCATGTTCAATTCTGATGACAGCAATTTGCAAGATTGAATGGCATTGCAGGCATGTTAATTCAAAGTGAAAGCATTCAGCCTAAATTAATGTTATTTTGCAATGTTCTAAAAATTCAAGTGAAGCTGTGTCTTTCTCACTTATAAAATTAGAGTACAAAAAAAGATTTTTGAGGATATTCTCAGCTGATTTGGATGCAGAATGAGCAGTAAATAAACTCTTATAAAGTGAGTATTGTGATTTTGTGTTTTCATCATTGGAAAACATTAAAGAGCAAAGAATGCATTAGAGTATATTGTAAAAACTAAAAAAGAAGGGCCTCCCAATGGCGCAGCCGGTTGAGCACTGCTCTGTGAAGCTGTCTGCAGCCTCTGCAGCGTGGGTTCAATTCCCGGCGGGCCAGGGAGAAACCCACATGACACAGCCGACCTCTCCTGCCTCACCTGCTGCTCCCCTCAGCAGTGTCTTTGGTCCATCTACCTGTTCTGTTCCCGCTCTGTCTCTGGTGAATTCTCTCACCCTCCAGCATCTCTGACCTGTACCCAGTTCTTGTATAAGTAAATCTTTAAAAACAAAAAAGAAATTTAAGGAGATGTAGACAGTGAAAAACAGGAATGATTAATCTTTAGTCTCATAAAAGGGCGCCCATTCCAACGTTTCCATCATTGTCTACACAGATAAAGTCCAAAGCTTGGCATTTGCGACTTTCATAGTCTCGACACCAGACTACCTCCCACATCAGCCAATCCATCAGTAAGTCTAGCCATTGTCTTCAAAGTACTTCTAAGCCTCTACCATCACTGAGCTACTGCATTGTCTCCTAAATAGCCTCCTTCTTCCTTGCTGACCCCGCCTATCCTCATAGCAGCTAGGATGATTCAAAAATCTTTGCGATGCTATAATGAATTTCCCTGTTTATTTATTTATCATTCACTTCCCCTTTCTTCTTGTGCTAATAGCTTCCAATTTGTTTGGAGAGGAGACTGGGGAACCATTCTATCCTCACTAAAAACAGCCTTGCCATTTGAGATTGACTCCAGCCTCACCTTATGGGTGAGGATTGGGGAAACTGACAAATAAGAACTTTCCGGAGAGATTGGGTTATGCAATCCCTGCTCCTGTGACAAGCTGATCCAGTCAGAATGAACGTAAGAGTCTGAAATGGCTTAGGAAGGAGATTTCTCCCTTTCTTGTGAAAAAGAAACTAGCCCAGGGACTCTCGAGCAAAGTCAAGAGAATTTCTGAGAAATGAAGTCAGAGCCCTCACCTCAAGGAAGTCCTCCCCTGGACTTACTGTTGAGTCAAGTCGTATACCCTCTTTATTTGTGTAAGCCTTTAAGTGGGGTTTTCTATTACAAGCAGTGAAGCTTCCTGACTAATAGACAAGGTTTCCCATTGAACATGGCATCAGCTCTAGACTTCCTACATGACTCACAGATCCCTCACGAATGGCCCCAGCTATATCCCCAACCTTGTCCCCCAGTGTAGGTTGATAATGGCCCACAGGTGGATCCCTTTCTGGACACTGGATTGGCCAAAAGGAGCTTCGTTGTACAAATTATGGAAACTCTGCAAGAATGCAACCAGAAGGAGGGAGTGAAGAACAGAAAGGCAATCTAAGAGTTTTTTATTGGAGTTAGCAACACGTCATTGACAACTTTAGCAGGAGTTCAAATAAAGGGGCAAATCTGGATTAGAGGGGATGGAAGCCCCAGGGAGGCCAGGAGGCTGAGTCTTGAAGAAGGAGTGGAAGTAGGGCCAATGGAAGACCTGCCAGGCAGGGAAAAGGTAGGAGCCAGAGAATACAGGCTGGTGATGTCATCAGTTTAAATGGAGGTTAAGGGGAATGTGGGAGGGGTAGGTAGTACCCTGCCTTACTGTCTTAAGTGCTGGGTGTTACGTTTAAGCAGAATTAGCACCGGGCTGTCTCCATACCGGGGTTTGAGTTGTTGGGTTCATGTTACTAATCTCTAGTGGAACTAGATATT
>NW_023605305.1:0-29973 GCF_014898055.3 Talpa occidentalis
ATTACTTTTTAATGCCCCAAATATTTCTGTGACAAACAGCACAAAAAGGACACTTCCTTTTATAAAAATGAATGTTATAAGAAACATTTATTATTATCTAAAAGTTATCCAAAATCTCCATTTTAAAGACTTTCCTATGAAAAGGTTCCCGCCTTGCTCAATGAAACTGACGACCATAAACAGGCAAATTTTGTTATAATAAAAATCCTTTCTCCCAGGCCTCCCCCGCTATGGGAGGGACAGCTTGCTCCCCATGTGAAGCGCCCCCACGGCACCAGCAAATCCATGCAGACCCTGCTCAGTACCTCAGAGTGCTCAGGGTCTCGTCGTAGTTGATGTCTGCGGGGCTCAGTGCCGCCACCATCGCAGTCCGAGAATTGCCTCCTATAAGGATGAGCACGACCATCTCAAAAAAGAATTTCACTGGCTATGTCAAATCAAACAGCACAACCCTGGATCCCAGAATTTAGTCAAAATCCTTGACCATCACCGTGCCAGGCTCTGGCATACTCACTGTCAGCGTCCAGTCTACTGTGTTCAGTTTCCCTCTTCCCGCTTTCCTGAACCCCCTCCTGGCAGGACCCCAGCCATCCCACCCACATGGCTCCTAGTGGGTGCTCCTTCAGGCAGCAGCACTTGACACCAGATGACTCCCTTCTTCCCAGCAAGGGGGAGAGAAAGGGGCTAAAGGGCAGTGACTGAAGGAAGGGCAGTGACAGGGAGGTGCAACAGCATCAGCTAAAAAGGAGTAAGGGGCAGATGATGCTGGATGCTATGCCCCTACAGGAGCGTGGGATTTTCACAACGGAAGAAGGACCAATTGTTTGGAGCAGGGGTGTGGGCAGGAAGCCCATTATGCCCGAAGCTCATGTTCTGAAGACAACAGAATATGGGCGAAAAATATGACTGTGAGAGTGAATTCAACCAGATTAAGTCAAGAGTAAAAATGAAAAAGGAAAGGAGCGCTCAAGCCAGTAACATGGACAGGCGAGATGATTCTTCTCCAAAACAGACACAGGATGGTTAACAACAAAAGATAGCTGGTAACAGCTTTAAACGCTAATTACACACCCATGGTCAGCCTACCTAGATTTTCTCGAAGGAGCCAAGTAAGTACAGAATCCCTGTAGGGAATAAAATCCGTCTTCTTCTTCTTCTTACTCTATCAAAGAGAAAGAAATGTCTTGTAGCGTTCTTAGGGAGGAAAAATATTCCCATGAAAGGCAAGCCAATCTGAAAATTCCCAAGTACATAAAACCCCACCACTGATGAAATCCCACACCCACAGTGTAAATGCTTCACAATATCCAAAGCTCATGTAATAATTTTTTCCTTTTATATTTCATTTTTGAAAAATGAATGAATGACACACCACAGTGGAGAGTAAACGATACATCCATTGTGTAGTTTCAACCATTTGCAATATCTTGTCAATCACCTTTCAATTATCCCTCAAAGACTTCACATTTTGTCTTCCTGAACCATTTTGGAGTAAACTGCAGATATCATGCTCTTTTACCCCTAAACGCTTCAGGAAATACAGCCACTCCCTTACGCAGTCACAGTTCAATTACTAAATTCAAGAAATTTAGCATCGATAAGTACCATTGCCTAATAACATGTCCATGTCAGGTCTTTTACAGCTGATAATGTTTTAGAGCAAAGCCAACACTTCCCCTATTAATACTCCAGGTACACATCTAACAGAGTGGGACTTTCAAAAAAAGTAACTACAAGATGATTATCACACTTAACAAAATTAACAATCATTCCTTAATATTAGCCAAAATGCAATCTCCGACAGTAATTCTCATTTTTGCAGAAGGCAAACATGAATCCTCTCCAAGGTGAAGAAGCGAGTCATTCAGTTAATGGACTGACATAGGAACCACTACGTTATCAGATGAGTGGGTTGACACCTACCTAAGTAACTCTTGTAAAATACTACACATTTGGTTCTTTCTCAGATAAATTCAACCACTGGTGTTAGTATTCAACGTGAAAAGCTCTAAGAAAGAGATGTGATTTGCTAATGGAGACTAAAGACTGCAAAATGAATTTTCGACACGTCACGAGTCTAC
Source organism: Talpa occidentalis (assembly GCF_014898055.3). Taxonomy (NCBI): domain Eukaryota; kingdom Metazoa; phylum Chordata; class Mammalia; order Eulipotyphla; family Talpidae; genus Talpa; species Talpa occidentalis. Next base: position 2,082 of record NW_023605305.1, read on the forward strand.
TCAAACTCTCAAACTGCTCTTCCTGTGACTCTTCTCATAAAGCAAAAGGCACCAAAGCAAAGCCAGAGCTGAAGTGGAGGAAATTATATCTTTTAAAAGTGAAATCAATGTAAATGCTCTGCAGATAACGCCTAGTATCTGCTGGCTGACTACCATCCTGTAATTAAAGAGGCTTACTAGGAGGAAAGCCAGGGTTCACTGATAAACATCTCCCCAGCAATTGGCTGTTTTATAATCTACTCCTGGTATAATCTGACGCTAAATTAGGGACAATCTTCTTGCAAAAGCAGAGTATTTAGAAAAGGAGCACTAGGCCACCGACCTCTGATTTGGTGAGAAAAGAAGTAGGCAAATTCCATCTCCTCCTACTCTCCCCACAAACACTCATTCTACCAATCAGAAAGTCACTTCCAATAGCAGTTTCTATTTCTAAATTATACAGACCTCTACAGAGAGTTTAACCCTCTCACTCATTCATGGCTTGGTAGGGCCCAGCTACCCAGCTACAAAATCCTCGAGGCCTGCATTTATTCCTTGCTAGCTCCCAACACACCTACACGCTCCGCTCTGCCCATGGCTAGTGCTGAGATACTGCAAGATTCGGAGGACACCAGTGCAGTAACTGCACACGGCACTGCGAAAATAAGTGTGTCGGCTTGCCAAAGATGTTTTATTTTCATATTTGTCAATTAGACTAAATTAAGAAGGGCTAGCTAAGTGAAGAAGCAGAAGTAGAACTTCAATCTTTCCATTGGAAAATACCCCAGAGTTTTAGCCATTTCTTTTCTATTTGTTCTCTTATACAAACTGATCTGTTCTCACATTCATAGTTTTTTTTAGTTACAGAAAAGCTTTTCCGTAGTTACAGAAAAGCTTTACTTAGATCATTGACCTCTCTAAAAAGAAACACTATTAAGTGTGAAAGGTAAAATCCTGATTCTTATCGATCCCCACTGGAAATAATATATCTTAATTCGCCAAAAATGTTGTTTTATAAAAAATAAAAATTTATTTTGATGTTATAGTTATGAAATCAATGCAAAGTACTAAACAGTAGTTAATAAAAATGATTATAAAAACCATGTGTGAACCATGATTGTGGCACAGTCATGTGGGAGATACACGGATGAACACATGAGACTCTCCCTGTTTGACACGGGCGCTATCAGGCGGGCAGATGGACACGCTGGAGGATCACCAAGTTTTGAGTCTTCCTGGTTCTGGGACCCAGATTAGCTATGCGAGGGAGAGTCACACGTATATAATAGCAAAGAGCAGGTGGGATATTTTAAATCAAAGGCAGATTTTTCTAATTAACAGAGAAAAACAGAAAAAGGGCATTTGTGTGTGTGTGTGTGTGTGTGTGTGTGGAAGCAGAAAATCAATAAATCCACATATTTGAAAATATCAGCCTAAAGCATCTCAGTGCAGAGGCTGCCACAGTCCCAGTTCTACTCATGTGACTCAGAACAGACTGCCGGGGGCTCCATCAGTCACGTAGAAGCCACCTCTACAGTTTGGTGTCTATATTGAAATATAAGAAACAGAAAAATCTATGGTATTTAGATTTAAAAAAGGGAGCAAATAATATGTTTTAGGTATAACCAAAGAGTAGAAAAAACTGTTTTTAAACAATTTAAATAATCTATGACTTTTCATGGTAAGAAATAAGGACAGATAATACAAAGAGGCTTAAGAAAAACATACTAATGATGTCAAGAAGCCAGGTCTGTTTAGAATGGTGCCCTAAGACATATCTCCATCACACTTCCAGGTATCCAGGACACTGGAAGTGCCAGTCCTGCGGATCACTAGGAGAGACATGCAAGATCATACGGTACAAACACTTCCTCAAATTTCACTCTTGTTCCTTGTAGGGTAAAGAAAATATCAGGCTTTTCTGCCCTCCCGCCATCAGGATAGATGGGATCCTTGTCCTGAATGCATGCCTGATGGCGGGCACCTGGAATAGGGTGTGGGCATAGGTAGATGGGATTCAGCTGAGCTAAGACTGTGCTTTTAAGGGCGGCGTCACGGGGGCACGCCAGCAGCACCAGCACCAGCAGCAGCCGCAGCCGAAGCCGAGAAGCAGCAGAACAAACGCTAGAGAGCCCAGATAGAGTGAGGACTTGCTGGGGGCTGGGAGGCCTGCCAGCCTCCCAGCCCCCAGCCAGCACCCCTGCCTGCCATATGCCTGGTGAACCCCAAATAAAAAACCTGCAAAACTACTGAGGACTCTGACTCCTCCTTTACCCGATCTGCATGGGATCAGAAAACCTGCCTTGTGCCCTGTCCTGCCCCTTACAATTGGCGTAGTCGGCAGGATCCATGCAGACGGGTATTGGAGCCCTCCGAAGACCTGGAGGGACTAAGGAGAACAGACTTTGCCTGTGACGACGCTGGAGGCACCATGGCGGTATAGAAGATGGATACGTCCACGAGCTACAGGATGAGACCTGGCGTGAAGGAGACGCCCGAAAGGACCAGCCAACGACACCGGAAAGGACCAGCCAACGACACCGGAAAGGACCAGCCAATGACCCCTGAGGCAGCAGGCCATTGCTGAAGCAGGGAGAGGCCAATGGACTGATAGACTGATGAACTGATGATTTTGGACTGACAATCCCGCCAGAAGGCGGAGGACCTTAGCAGGTTATGTTTATTTTTTGAGAATCTGGGGGTGGCCAGTGGGCCTAGATGGCCAAAAGCAGCCTGTGTATGCCCAGTGGCCAGGTGGAGGAGAAAAGCCAACTAAGGTGGCAAAAGCTGGTACTGATGCTAAGTTGAGAAGCCCTAAAGCGGCTGTTAAGCAGCCTGGGTATGCTGAAGCCCTGTGAGTCTCGTAAAATCACCTGTGGGTGATGCCCTGCTCATTCTTGAGTGAGGGTGAGGAGCTGAGGAGCCCGTCCTTGGGGGACGGGTGGGGAATGTGGCTTGGGGTGGAGCCCAAGCCAAATGCAAAGTTTGGATCCCCAACCCATGTGCTTGTGCAGTGGGTTGGCTTGAGAGCAGGGGTCTGTGAGTCGCATGGGTGGCTGTGAAGGCCGAGTGTTGGAGCGACTGCAGACAGAAACCCTGAGGGTTGGCGATTACCCCCAACAGAATAAAATTGCCAATCCCAGAGCTAGTGCATCCTGGGGGTGGATGCTGTGTGTGCCTTGTAGCCGAGACTACAGCCAGAGAAGGCCAGGAAGCCTGACGGCTCCTGGTGTGTTATAGCAGATGCCGTGTGTGATTTCCCCTCCCTCGTATGAGCAGTGCCTTCGGCAGCAGATTTGGTGGCTCATCTGCTGGTACCAATAATTGTCTTTTGCACTTGGTTGGTGCCCTGCCTGGACTTATTTGTGTTCTGTTGTATTTTGTTATGTTGTATTTTGTTATTTGATGTATTTGCTTTTGTGGGCCATGGCTGCATTGTTTGTTTGCTTAGAAAATTGTGTATATATGTATAGACTGTATGGCAGAAAACCCTGAGGGGGTGGACTGTAGGGTAAAGAAAATATCAGGCTTTTCTGCCCTCCCGCCATCAGGATAGATGATGGATCCTTGTCCTGAATGCATGCCTGATGGCGGGCACCTGGAATAGGGTGTGGGCATAGGTAGATGGGATTCAGCTGAGCTAAGACTGTGCTTTTAAGGGCGGCGTCACGGGGGCACGCCAGCAGCACCAGCACCAGCAGCAGCCGCAGCCGAAGCCGAGAAGCAGCAGAACGAACGCTAGAGAGCCCAGATAGAGTGAGGACTTGCTGGGGGCTGGGAGGCCTGCCAGCCTCCCAGCCCCCCAGCCAGCACCCCTGCCTGCCATATGCCTGGTGAACCCCAAATAAAAAACCTGCAAAACTACTGAGGACTCTGACTCCTCCTTTACCCGATCTGCATGGGATCAGAAAACCTGCCTTGTGCCCTGTCCTGCCCCTTACATTCCTTTATTCTGAATTCCTTCCCCAAATCACATCGTGTTCCTGAAAATTAATGTTGGTGTGAAACCTCATGATTCATGGTCACTCTAAACAGCAAGTCTAAATTTCAGAGCCACAAAACAAATGGCAAAAAGCTTTCTGGAGGTTTTATTACTACTATGATGCTTCCACACATCCTCTGAGGATTTAAAAATCATCGAAAAGTTTCTGCAGCTAGTTCATTTCTACCAAATCCCACCGTACCTTGCTGGTGCAGTTATCCTACAGATGAAAGCATTTAAAAGAGAGAATGAGAACACAACATAAGCATAGGAAATAACTGGTTTAAATTTTATGTCATAAATTGAAAATGACTTCTCAGAGACAAACAAGAAAGCATTTAATTCTTTTAGGGAAAACTGAAGTTCTGAAATAATTTAGTGCACAGAATGATTAATACTTCCTTAACTTCTAGGCTAAATAATGCAGTCTCTTCTGTAAAAATTATTTCCATCTTAGGGTTCCACTGTTAAGGAATAGGAAAGAATAAAACTCTCCAAAGACTGTAATACTGCCCCATCCCCCAAATCAGCGACAGACAGACAGATGGCTGGATGAAGAAATTATACTACACACTCAGTGGAGCAGACTTGGCTTCTAAATAGTGACTGTTGGGACAAAATGGAGGGATCTCAAGAGGGGACTCGTGAAGTGAAGTCAGTCATAAAGTGAAAGACAATTACCAGATGCTTTCACTCACTGGTAGAATATAAAGAAAGAATATAAACTGGCAAAACACAACAAAAATAACTTAGTTTGGTGGGGTCACACAGGAGGGCACTGGAGCGCTGGTGGTGGCAAGGGAGGCCTGTGCACACGCTGAGGTGTGACCTGGGCCTCCCCAAAATCCAGTTATGAAAATGAATGTAAAACAAAAAAATTTGATTAAAAACAATAAAATAAAATTTTATCCTGAGAACATCAGAATAAAGTATTCAAACCTCAGTCACACCTTAGGCTTTGCTCTAACCTTCATCGGTCTATGTTTACTTCCCTTCTCCTTAATCTCTTTTCCTTTCAGTACAAAGTCAAAGCGAGTATCTTATCTGAAAAGTTCCAAAAGGAGAAAGGCCAGTATTCCTACAGGAACATAAAATCCTGCCAGGCAGCCTGCTGGACCCACCCCTCCACCCACCCACGATGGGTGCATGGCACTTACCACCTCTGCCAAGGCGGAAATGACTTTGCCCAAAGTTGTGAGAGACTTATTAATGTTCGCTCCTTCCTGAAATCAATACCAAACATGAAAGAATTAGGAGGAAGATTTTCTACTGTTGACGCATCATACATTAAGACATAAGATCCAATCAGCCACAGGCGAATTTTATTTGGCATTGGTGACCACAAGTCCTAAAAGCGTCTTTAATCCTCAATCTTTCCTCCTCCTTTCCAAGCATGTCGTCAGGGGAGTCTTGAAGTACCTTCAAGAAACTTGTGCTGAAAAAACCTACAACTGGAGCCTTCTTCACACAACTTACCAGCAAGGCACTTCTGGCCCTGTTAAGTGCCATCTCTGGACAAGGGCATGCGCGCCCTCACACCTGGAGCCACACTTCCTTCCCCACCACTGTCTCTTAATTCCACCTAGCCAAGTCCTGCCTGTTCTTCAAAATACAACTCAATCCTCACCTTGACCATGAGGTCCTCCTGAACTACCATGTTACATAACATGTCCTTTTACTGAAGTCACAGATCAGAGTCAGCAAAGTTTTTCTGTAAAAGCTTTGTGGGCTACCTGGTCTCTGTCACAATTGCCCAGCCCTGCACCACTGGATAGGAGGGCAGCCACAGATGAGCTGTGTCCAGATTACATTTACAGAAACAGGCAGGCAGCCAGATTTGCCTACTGGCTATGGTTTGCTGACCTGTGCTATGGGACTCTCATCGATTTGGTAGGATAAATACCTTTAATCGAGTCCCTTTGGCACCAGTTGAGTCAGCTCGTTCGCTTCCTGCTAGATCCACCAAGCTGATTTTACTGACCTGATAAAGGAAACAACACTGGCACAATTCGAAAATAAGCAAGGCAGAAATAGGGGGAAAAACAAAAAACATGTAAAGGGAGGAAATTAAAAGATGAAGGCATGGAGAAGACTAAAATGGTTACCTAGGACTCCTAGGTGGTATAAGAAGACAACATACTACAGTCAATTTAAAGAACAGCACAAAAGTTCATGGCAACTAGTATGGTTCAAAGGAAGCAATTTTAGAATAAATAAGTGCTCTTCCATACACTGCAAAGTTTTGAGTTATTTTTTCTTTTTTTTTAAAGATTTACTTATTTATGCATACAGTTGTCAGGCCAGAGGTGTGGGGGGGTAAGAGGATTTACCGGAGACAGAGTGGGGAACAGAACAGGCAGACTGACTGAAGTCCACTGCTGAGGGGAGCAGCAGGTGAGACAGGAGAGGTCTGCTGTGCCATGTGGGTCAGCTCCCTGGCCGGGGATTGAACTCGTGCTTCAGTGGCTGCAGACAGCTTCATAGGTTGTGTCTCAGTCCCTTGTGCCACATCTTAACCTCATTTTCTTTCTTTTTTTTTTTTTTTTTTTAAAGATTTATTTTTTTTTATTTATACACGAGCTGGGGATACAGACCAGAGGCATGGGAGGGTGAGAAGACTCACCAGAGACAGAGCAGGGAGCAGAACAGGCAGGCGGACTGAAAGCACTGCTGAGGGGAGCAGTGGGCGAGACAGGAGAGGTCTGCCGTGCCATGTGGGTAGCTCCCTGGCCAGTTGGGAATCGAACACATGCTGCAGAGGCTGCAGACAGCTTCACAGCGCTGTGCTCAACCAGCTGCACCACCAGAGAGGCCCATTAACCTCATTTTTTGTTCTGCAGTTTTACTTAAGAACCCATGCTCAGAAGTGGTTTAGAGGGGAATAAAAATGATCAGCAGAAGACATAAAACACAGCCTATGAAGGAAAGGGCCACTTTCCTCCCTTCCACACAACATAGAGAGCAAGAGGGATTTTCTGAAAATTCCCATCCTTCACAACTCAGGCCCAGAGACTGCAGTTCTCCTACCTTCTCGGTGGAAAGGTTGGTCTCTGTATCCTGCTTCTTCTGGGTGAAAACAATGGTGAACACAGCATGGGAACGGCTGCTGGTCTCGTTCATGTTGGTAGCTGCCACCGTCCTACAGAAAGACGGCGATCACATGACAATGGTATTCTTAAGAAGGAAATGAAAATGACAGCAGTTTCCACATTATAGACCTAACAATCACAAGCGAGAGCTTTAACCGCTTTCACAGGCCGCAAGGCTGTCACTTACACAATCGCACTCAATACACCTTATCTGGGGACCATCAAGTTATCCTCCGACCCCAAAGGCGCCCCATCAGAATCATGCTTCATACTTCAGTTGTCCCTTTAGGAATCAGTGAGGCATTTACTTTTTATTCTTTATTGGATGCTCATTTATTGCTGAATCAATTAGAACCAAAAGCACACGATGATGACCATTTAGCCAAGACTTGATCAAATCCTCACGATAAAACTTAATGAAAGTTCTAGGTGTCTCAGCAGTGTGTTTTTTTTTTTAAGATTTATTTATTTATTTATACAAGCACTGGGTACAGTCAGAAGCACGGGAGGGTGAGAGAATTCACCAGAGCCAGAGCGGGGAGCAGAGCAGGCAGACTGAAGTACACTGCAGCGGGGAGCAGCGGGCGGCAGGAGAGGTCTGCGCGCCATGTGGGACCCTCCTCCAGTGGCTGAGGAGCAGCCGGGAATCGAACCAGCACTGCAGAGGCTGCGGGCAGCTTCGCAACCCAGTGCTCAACCGCTGCGCCACTGGGGAGGCCCAGCAGTGTGTTGTTTTGATAAAAAGAAAGATGCTTAATGTGCTGAAGCCCCTCCTGCTCCAGCATGCAGCCTGAGTAGCTGCAGACGGCGTCTCAAATCCTTAGCCAGGAACAACTGGCCTCGAGACGTGCCAGAGACCTTGCTGATGCGCCTCTTCCTGCCCTACCTGGCCTTGTTGCCAGCATCCATGAGGTCGGCGATGTCCGTGTAGGAAGTGACCGCCAACTTCGAGAGGTCCTCCACGTACGGGCCAAGAAGAGGGTGCTCCCGCACACGCAAATTACCCTTGTTTTTTGGATTCAGCAAATCTCGAACTCTTTCACAGTAAATTTCCATGTAGCTCACCTGAGAACAAAATATTACAGTTCAGGAAAAAAATCCATATACATTAAATTACTTCTAAAAACTTTTATTAGAAACGCTACAGTTCGAGGTCATGGGCCGTGACAGAGCGTGACGCCACGATGGCCGCCCGCCCACGAACAGCCTCACGGAAACAGCCTCTGTCCTTTGCAGCAAGAGAAGCGCGACCCGGCAGGCTCTGAACACCACATGACTACTACTTGTCTTAGGCAAAAAAATATATTTTTTTTTTTAAAGTTCTTATTTTTTTTTTTTTTTTTAAAGATTTATTTATTTTTTATTTATTTATACAAGCACTGGGTACAGTCAGAAGCGCGGGAGGGTGAGAGAATTCACCAGAGCCAGAGTGGGGAGCAGAGCAGGCAGCAGGACCGAAGCACACTGCTGAGGGGAGCAGCGGGCGGCAGGAGAGGTCTGCGCGCCATGCTGGACCCTCCTCCGGTGGCCGGGGAGCAGCCGGGGATTGAACCGGCGCCGCAGAGGCCGCGGGCAGCTTCGCAACCCAGCACTCAACCGCTGCGCCACCGGGGAGGCCCAAAATATTTTTAGTAGAAACTTAGCAGTGGCTTTTTTCCCTCAACGATGTACACTCCGTCAATAACCGGGAACTACAGTGGGGTCACCCAAAAGCGTGGCTTAAGCTCAGTGCTAAAAGCAGGGAACACTGCCAGTATTCCAGAGCAGGTAAACGAGAGGGGCCAAGACAGGGATTTGAGACTGCTCACACTGTGACTAGTTATCTCGACCAGAGGGGCAGGACTGGCCGAGGCAACCTGAGCACGCGGTGGACCTGCCACATCTTGTGGGAGGAGTGAGCCTCAGCGACACCTCACGCGTGTTCCTGCCCCATCAGCAGGGACCATCCTCTCCTGGGGGTGAACAAGCCGTCTTTTCCTAATCTTAATTTGTCTAAATAACCCCTGTCCCTATAGTTCCCTCACCAAAAACAAACAGCATTCCTACAGAAGACTGCCCACAGGACGGTAACAGACCAGGGGGCTGAGTGACGGTGCTGGCAGGGTGCTTCCTGAAGGCCACGAGGCCACATGCTGAAACACCAGACAATAGAAATGGAGATAAGGGTCCATTTCGGATAATCTGAAAATGTGTCTATAGAAATTTGAGGTTGGACAGGCACAGGCTGTACGAGCTGAACGAGTATCATTCTAGAGACTGATTTTGAAAGATGGTTCTGTGTTCCTGATGTAGCCACAGGATCAGACTTCTAAGCAAAAGAGGTTCTGAACTGGGTAAGCTCAAAGCAGTGAGCCTCGTCATGCTGCTGCCCCAGGAACCGGACACCCCCAGGTCACTGAGCCCTGAAACATGCCATACAGCCTGTGCCTGTCCAACCTCAAATTTCTATAGACACATCTTCAGAGTATCCAAATGGGCCCTTATCTCCATATTTATTGTCTTACGCTTGGCCTTAAACTGTATTTTTACACTGTATTCTAAAAAAGTTGTTCAAAATTGATGGGCTCACCATCTCTCCCTCCAGACTGACTTTACTGCCACATTCCATGTCTTAATCTTTGAATTCAGGGTGGATTTCCCTTGCCTGTGTCAGAACACATGAATCTCCCTGGCTTTCTCCACCATGCTGGCCATCCACGTTAACTGCTGAAAGTACCATCACTTTTGAACCTGGTCCCTGAGCCTTTGTGGGGTACAGAGTAAGAGCACGCTGCCCCAAAAGTCACCGACAGGCTTGCTGCAGTATTTTGACGGAGCCCTCGTATAGAGGGGTGACTTTGAATGGACTAAAAAAATTTTGTCACATGATTCAAGAAAGATTTAATTTTAATTTTATTTAATTTTATATGTGTGTGTATATACATATGTACATATATAGTAAATCCTATGCCTGTCAAAATCATCATTTGTAATATTAAAGAAGAGTCGCACAGTGACTCTTCTTCACAATCCCCAAATGAAAACAGGCATATAATATAATTTACAACAGGCTCAACCACAATAACCATCAAATTTCTAATTTAAGCAAAAGTGAGACACTTTCCCTTATCAAGTGGCAAAGATTAAAAATTGAAGATAATAAATGTTGGCAAGGGAACAATGGGTGCCTAATGGGATTGAAAACTGGTGAGCTTTTATTTCTAAAAGGCTATTTGGCAATTTAAATATACTAATTTAAATATATTATTTGAAAATAAAGTCAAAGACAAGAACAAGGACTAACTGCAACCTCATTCATTCATTAAGACTCAAACTCAGAAGCAGCCTAAAAGCACAAAACTGGTACGACGACAGGGCCTGTGTCATGCGATGTCTGGGCAGGACGCAGGCTCTGGCTGGCCCGAGGGCACTCACCTCCACAGAGTACGACATTTCTTCATTACAGTTGTCATTGATTTTCTCAAACAGTTCTTCACATAACTAGAGAAGCAGAATGAGAGAGGCATGGGGAGCGTGAGTCAGAGAAGCACTAAGTTACAAGACCCCTTTCTCTTTCTTAAAATATCAACAGCATCAGCACCAAAGGTTAATGAATAAAAGCAGTTTTTAATTCATCTTCTCATCTAATCTTTCTCCCTCAACAATTAACATCTCAACAATGTCACCTTGGAAAAAAAGTTGCATTTAGGGGAAGAGGAGGAGGAAGCTTGTTTTACGGGCTCATAGCCCCAGCACATGTAGCTGATGCGAACTCAACTCTTCCTGCCAGCAACCCATGACGTGGTGTCCCGGCTGTTATCATGGCAGTAAAACTACTAAGAGACTATGGTTTGCATATATATTACTTATTATAAATTCTGTTACTCTATGTTATCAGTTACTATAGGTGTCATGAATTTATAATTACTTATCTATAAAGAGAATCACTGCATTTGCAGGGGGTAAATGAATGCATTTTCATGACTAATTTTGAGTCCGTAAAATTTGCCCCTTTAACAAGATGCCCCTCCAGCACAGAGTGCTATTTCTAATGGAAACATAAATTTTTCTTGATCAGGAAAACTATAAAATTTCACTCTTCCTATGCCTTGAACTTATTTTAAATGCAACATTTTAATAAGAACAATGAACATCTACTGAATTTTCTCTTGCTATACTTTAGCATTAAGGCAATCAATATACCATTGGAAAATGGAGTATATGGTTGTGATTCCCTTGAAAACTAAACAGAATTTAAAATATATTGTATATTGTAAATGACAGTTTGTAAGTAATCATTTTTTAAAAATCTAAGTTTTTGTCTTAAAATATTCCAAAATTTTACCAAGGGGAAAAAACCACACATTGTAATCCTATAAGAATTCTAGTAAGAAAACAATCAAAGGCACAGGAGGGAGACTCAATATGGCGGGATGGGATGAACCAGGCGGGACTGCTCAGTCTCACTTGCTGACGCTTCCTGCCAAAGACGTGCCCCAGAGGAGCGAAAGCACAGACCCCAGCCTGCCTCGCCTGAGTCTGAATCCTGGCTCTGCCACTCACTTGGGGAGTGACACGACCTCTGTGGCTCCATTTCCTCATCTGTAAAATGGGGGTAACCACAGCATCTACTTCTTAGGCTCATATGAGGATTAGAAGAGCCAGTATTTATAAAGCCCTTAGAACTGTGCTTGATGCAACTGTTTCTCCAATTAGTATGAGAGCTACTACTATATACAAAGAAGGATAATTCCCAAATATATCTTACAGTAAATACAATTTTTACAGGAAAAAAGTCTAGCATGTTCAATTTTTTCCTGAAACTTTCCCAATCTTTATTAATAATTAAGCATTTCAATTACATTGCTGAATTCAAAGCTATAGCCCAATAATCCATTAGAAAAGGTAGCTAATGCTCCCTTATGTATTTTATTCTCAGAAAACAGATCATCACCGACGCCTATAGTAAAACAATACTTTAAAACTAACTCCAAATATCACTAATAAAAGCCAACAGCATTCCTGTTATTGACAAAGGAAGTTCCTTTTAAATGTGCAGCTCTTCGCCACTCCGGAACACTACAAGCTCAAAGGACTAAGTGCTCTCAAAAAGAGAGAAGTCACAGGGTGCTTGAGTTAAAAGTATAGTGTTAAACGACGCTAATAGTATCCCCAAGGGAGGCAATAAAAAGCGAAAAACAGTTACTTTCTTCAGAGGTGATCTACATATGAAACTGGGGGAAAAATCAGGCCCACATCATTCATAGGTGTCCCCAGCATCAGGACAGCATCTGTTCACAACAGCACTTTGAAAAGGAGCGTGTGACACTGTTCACGAGCTAAAACGACTTGATTCAACGATAAGCTCCCGCCTTCACAGCAGCCAAGCACACCCCTATCTTCTGCAGGGGACTTTCAGCGCCTCTGAGAGAAGTGGGGCAGGTTATTTTTCTCTGTGCCTTGCATAAGAGACTCCCCGAATAAACATACATATGATAATTGTGAAAGCAACTGAAGACAAAGAATAATTTGAACTGAGGTTTTGACGTTTTGTTTTTACCTGTGGGATGATACCAGCCTGGCTCTCTTCTTGTTTACCCATCATTGTGTAAGACTTGCCAGCGCCAGTCTGCCCATAGGCAAAGATGCAGACATTGTACCCCTCGAAGGCGTGTAAGAGCATTTCCTTCCCGATGTCATTGTACACACGGTTTTGAGATGCAAAACAGGGATCTTCAGGCTGCAGAAGAAGGACAGTATAAGCAAGTGGCATTCGACTCACATTCCTTCCCATGCTGTTTCATTACCTCTATAACAAACAAGATTTTAGAGTGAGAAGCCCCCTAAAATATGCCAAAAATTTTTAAGTCTCTCCACACAATTTATTTTTCTCATTAAGAACACACATGTACACACGGGCACTATTACTCAGTAAGGTCAGAGATAAAAATACTTACATGAAATTTTCTAGCCTGATTACATTTCATTTTCCATAACCTTAAGTTTCACCCTTTTGTTCATAGTGAGCCCCAAGGGAAAAATTTTTAGTGGAAAATGAGACTAAAAGACCAAAGGTCAAGTCTCTATATAAAAACACTCCTCTTAACTAGCTCCAGATAATAAGGCTATTTCTCAATAAACAGTTTTCAGTGACGAACGTTTCCCACCCCTGTTTCAGGGCCCTGCCCTTGGCAACTGGGCTTTGTCAGGAGTTTAAAACCTCTCCGCGCCAGCACGGGAGAGCACGGGAGACACGGGACATGACTGAACAGACACTGCCCGGCACAAGGACGGCGCCCCGAGTCGGATCCTGCTCTGAGCGAGGGTGTGCCAAGGGCTCTCTGCCTCACATCCTCAGAAGGTGGTGATGTCCCTTCCCTTTCCTTCCCGCTCCCACACAGCTCATGGACACGCTCACACGGCTCATGGGCACGCTCACACAGCACACAGGCACACTCACAGTGCACGTGGGCACACTCATGGCACGTGGGCACACTCACAGCACACGGGCACACTCACGGGGCACATGGGCACACTCACACGGCCCACAGGCACACTCACCGAGGTGTGAGACCAGTAGGAATAGTCGAAGCTGAAGGACTTTGGCGCTTCCTTTGGGTTCTTTGGGTTAATAATACCTAGGAGATGAGAAGGTTTTAATTTTACAAATCATCCAGTTACAGGTTCTTCAGATGCTATGTTGTGACTTCAAAACATCTAGATCAGTCAATTCAAGCCAGTGACTCTTACTAGGGCAATTCAAAAAGCACCCATATTTTGAGCAGGCATCTACACACAGACGTGAAGAGAGTCGAAGCAACACCCTTCACTGGGTGTGCCCAGGATTCAGACCTGAGCCTGAGACCTCGAGGGGCCGGGTGAGTATTATGTGGCTAAATCCTGCAGAGTCTGCAACTGAAACTTAGAAATGCTAAATCTTGATAAGTAATAGTAACAGAAACGCTACCATTTCAAGGTACCTCCTAAATCCTGACATGTTTCAACACATTAGAAATAAAAATTAGAAATTTTTTTAAATAAACCTAGCTACTATTTGAAGCAAAGATTTTAAAGATCTAGTTATCTATTTCAGAAAAGCACCTGGTAATAAGCACTCGCTGGAAAAAGCCTTGTTTCTGGCACCCACAGCTAATAGTAACTGACACCTGGGTTACTAAATAGGCTTGTACACATGGACACACGTGCATGTGTGTGGACACACTGGAATCACAAGCTACTGCAGAATGCTATAAACAGCAAAATGAGTTTCAAACTGGAAAGCAGGCCTTCTCCCTGCCCATGTTAAGAGCCTTCTCGCGGGGCCACTCCAGGCACACTGCACTTCAGAATGGACAGATGTGGGGCCTCTCCTCCCTCCTCATACACGCAAAGCTTCAGCATCTCATGTTTCACATGGAATAGAATCTTCCTAACATGTGGTCGTGAAATCTCTTCAAGGGCCAGACTCATCAACCAATCTGGTCTCTAAGGCAGGGCCATACCCCAGGCTATCGTGAGATCAGGATTAAAAAATATGTCTGTCCAGGGCAGCTGCTGCTCAGGACACAAACAGCAACAGTTGCTATGGTGCGCAGTCCGCGCTCTGCTGGATTCCACTGGGTACAGCCACGCATTTATGTTCCAACCTCAAATGCTGACAGAGTATTAAGAAGCTCACGCTGCACATACTCATGTGACAAGGAGACAAGGTTCTAGAAAGAACACTGCCTCCCACACAGATGGTAGCCGAAGCAAAGACCGAAATAACAGCCAGCGTGGCGGAGCACTGACTCCAGGCGGGGAGCTTTCTGTGTGCGCACCCATTTAATCCTCACAGCCACTCAACAGGCAGGTGGCTTAGCATCTCCACTTTATGACAAAGAAACCATCAGGAGAGGCCAAATCACTGACCCAAAGAGCCAGAACTCGCTGGTGGCAGACCCAGCACGTGAACTTAGAGCACACCCCAAAGAGCAGACACCCACCGCTGGGAAGCTCACTCCCCAGGGGCCGCAGTCGCCTGGGCAGCCTGGCAGGCATTCTGACGCAAAGGAAGACAAGCTCCTGGCTGATAAAATTAGCCAAAGCAGAAAACAAGAATACGATTTCTTGGTCAAAGTCAAAGCACTCCATTGGAGTCCTGTGGATGTGGCACCCGTGTCCGCAGCTCTATTACGGACGGAATCCTCAGCGCATGGCCCAGGCCTTGTGGGTTCCCTACAAAGCTCTGGGGTACAGGTGGAGTCCTGCAAATGTCATGTGGATTTCAGTTTGACTAAATTCTTTACCATTTTCAGGGCATTGAAAGAAAAATGAAATTATGTATATACCCATTCAATATATAGATAACATACCGATACATTTTATCAACTTTCTAGTTAGACTAGACAACTGCATTAGCTGCAAGAACAGGCCACCTTTAACACAGTGATTCTTGTACCAATGTCAACTGCACCAGGACATGAGCAGGACTTCTAATTTGTTTCTCAGGAAACACGCAGGTAAGACTGGAATTATAGTAATTGAGGAGTAAGCGCCACATAAAAACCACGTCTTCAACAATGTCAACGCGGCTGCATGAGCAGCCAGCCTCCCCGGGCCACGGGTCACCAGCCCATTGGCTTTGGCTAGGACAAACCACCCGCTCTGCAGGGGGTGGACTACAGACATATTTTTCAGGACTGGAGTGAGACCATAACTCTGCCTTAGATATGTCTGTATATGTCACATTGTGTTATTTCTTATAAAATCACTTTTTTTGAGCTGCTTTTAAGCTCCTTCTGCATGGGAGGCCTCTGAGCACACTCCAGATCTGGACCCACTTCCACAAGCAACTTTTCACAGATGATTGTGGAGTCACCTTTGACTTTCTTCTCTTATTCTGCCCCTCTGTCCACCCTGTCAGCTCTACTTTTGAAATGTGTCCAGCATCTCATGGCTTCTCCCCAGCACCACCATTACCTCCTGGTGCAAACCACCTTCTCACTCCTGGGTGACCAGGTGCCTCTTCACTGGGCTCCCCGTTTGCCCTGGCACTGGACAGTGCAGGCAGCAGTCTTTCTTAAAGGTAATGCAGAGCAATCCTGCCTCTTGGGAACCCCTCAAATAGCTTCCCATCAAACACTGAACATACGCCATTGGGCTTTACAATTGCCCCTCTCCCACGCCCTCTCTGACCACCTCTCCAGAGTTACCCCTCCCACTAAAAGGCCGCCCACCTCAGGGCCTTTGCACTGGCTGCTCTACCAGGAACGCTTTGCTCCTGGGATCTGACCTGTTCCCTAACTTCACATGGGTCAGTTCAAGCGTCACCTTGTCGGATGGCCCTTTCCTGGCCAGACTAGCTAAGTTGATCCCCACTTCCTCTCCAACCAGTTAGCCTGCATTAGTCTTCTTCCTGGCGTTCAAGACTAGCTGGTTTCTCCTGACTCACTGGAATGTTGGTTCCATGAGACCAGAATGCGTTTCATTCACTGCTCTATCCCCATGTTTCAGTGTCTGAAACACGCTAGACATTCAGGACCAGAGAACACTAGAAAAACCCACATGGGGTTTTCCTTTCCTTACAGAGTGTCACTTCCTCATGGCGGGACAGCACGCCCCCTCTTTCTATATCACCTGCGGCGCTGACACTTCGTAGGTGGGGACGCTTATTTGTGAACAGAATGTAGTTCTCTCCTCACTTGCTTCCTTAGTCTTTTCTCCCTGAGCAGCCAACTTCTTCAGCTTCTGGAAAGAAATATTGATCTCTGGGGGAAAATGGAATGTAAATTCCAATCTAGAGAGTAGAAGTATAACTTTTAGGAAACAGCAGTTTGGTTGAACAGGAAACAGAAGGAAAGACAACCGGGTTTGAAAGTGCAGGCAAAGAAGACGTGCTAACGATCCCGGGAAAGGCAAAGTCAAAGGTAATGCAATGGAGGCAGAAGAGTGGACAAAGGTTGGAAATTCCTCTTCTCTGGATCTTTAGACTTGTCCCCTAAAGTTATATTTTGCAGGAAATATGGAATCTTATGTTAGACAAAAAATCTCTTGCTACTGAAATTTGTTGCTGCAAAATTTTCTCCAGTGTTCCAGAAACAACAAATTTTTACCTTGCATAAGGATTCTTGTGTAGGTGTGAAACAGATTCTTGACCTCACACACTAGATAGACACCAAAGGGGCATAAGTCATATGACAAACACCAAAAGATTTAAATAAATGCTGATACTCTCAGCATTCATCTTCCCAAGTAGCTCCCCTGAAATGTACGTTCAAAAGAAGGGCTCAGGGCTCAGCACCCGGGTCAGTATCCAGCACAGAGAGGGGGGACTCAAAAGCACAGGCTGAATCTTTGTTGAAAATCATGACCAGGGCCTCCCCAGTGGCGCAGCGGTTGAGCACTGGGCTGTGAAGCTGCCTGCAGTCTCTGCAGTGCCAGTTCAATCCCCGGCCACCGGCGAGGGTCCCACATGGCGCGCAAACCTCTCCTGCCACGCCCGCTGCTCCCCTCAGCAGTGTCCTCCGTCAGTCCGTCCGTCTACCTGTTCTGTTCCCTGCTCTGGCTCTGGTGAATTCTCTCACCCTCCCGTGCTTCTTATTATACCCAGTGCTTGTATAAATAAATAAATAAATCTTTAAAACAAACAAAAAAAGAAAATCATGATCACATCACTCAAACACCTTCAACAAAAACACTGTACAATGGCCCTCCATCCAGACAAGTCCACTTTTCCTGATCTTTCTGCCTTGTCTTTCCCATGCCCATCTCCTCTGTACTAATACTTCAAGTTTGAAATAATGCTAGCTTTCACGTTAACATTGGCCTTTCTCAGGAGGATTATTGCAAAAGATCTCAACACCTTATTTTTTTATATATATCAATGTTCATAGCAGCTTTTTCTTTTTTTTTTATATACACATATTTTATTTTTTTAATTTTTTAATTTAAATTTTATTTTTTATATTCCCCATACAATTACAACCCCCTTATTTTGACCCCAAGCCCTCCTTTCCCTGCCCGCCACCCGCCATAGAGTGTCTCTGGTTCATAGTTGTTTGTCAATTTTGATATTTTCTTTCTTATAGTTATTCTTTTTCCTGGTCCCTTGTTTAAGTTTTCTAGATTCCTGCTATGAGTGAGACCATCCGGTATTTTTCTTTTTCTTTCTGGCTTATTTCGCTGAGCATGATCCCTTCCAGCGCCATCCATGTTGCTGCAAATTGCATGTGTTTATCTTTTTTGAATAATATTCCATGGTGTATATGTACCCCATCTTCTTGATCCAGTCATCTATTTTTGGGCATTTGGGTTGTTTCCAAAGCTTAGCTATTGTAAACAGTGCTGCTATAAACATAGGGGTGCAGGTGCTCTTTGGAATTGATGTTTCTGTGTCCTTTGGGTAAATACCTAGGAGTGGAATGGCTGGATCATATGGAAGCTCTATGTTTAGTAGGTCAAGAAATCTCCACACAGCTCTCCATAGTGGTTGGACCAGTTTGCACTCCCACCAACAGTGCAGGAGAGTTCCTTTTTCTCCACACCCTCGCCAACATTTGTTGCTAGTTTTTTTAATATGTGCCATTCTCACTGGTGTAAGATGGTACCTCATTGTAGTTCTGATTTACATTTCCCTGATTACAAGTGATGTTGAACATTTTTTCATATGCCTGTTGGCCATTTGCATTTCCTCTTCAGAGAAGTTTCTTTTCAGCTCTTCTGCCCATTTTTTCACTGGATTATTTTCTTTGTTTTTGTTGAGTCTCATCAGCTCTTTGTAGATTTTTGTGATCAGTCCTTTATCATTAGTGTTGGCAACACCTTATTTTAAGGAAGGAAAAGCTAAACAGCACTATAATTCACTAGGCACCTTTACTGAGAACACTTATTAAGCACAGACTATCAGGCACTGTGCTGAGGGTACAAAGGCAAGCTGAAGAGTTATTTCCTCCCTTCTAGAATTTATGGCCAAGGAAAGAGACAGATTTATAATCACACAAAATACATACTGATACATTCAAATGGCGGTAGAGTCACACTAGGTGAGCATGGGGGTAACTTCATGAACACACAAAGAATATAAAAAGGAAACAAATATAAAAGAGGTGATTTTTGAGTCAGTCAAGTCTGACTTGGTGTGTGCAAACTGCAAAGTGTCCCGGGAACAAACCCTTCCCTGCTCCAGCAGACAAGAGAGCAAAGCCATCTGCGTAGACTTGAGGTCCAGGAAGCAGCTCTGCAAAATCTGCTGCCAGTGGGCAAAGCCAGCCTCATCAACCCAGGAATGAAGAAGAGTTCAACTTGGGGTCCCCATTCTTTGCACCTCCACAGCCCAATCTTCAGAAAGAAATTAAACCCCAGCATTGCCTTCCTCTGTGCAGACAGCACCCAAGGGTCTTTAGGTCAAAATAACTTAGAACTACAAGTCAATCTGTTATAGGACAGGGAGAGGGGCACCCCAGACCCCCACAAACCTGCCTATTCTAAATGGGTTCTGCCATCCGCCGCATCAACACAAAACATATGACACTTTAATGGGAAGGAACTTTAATAAAAACTAGAAAACAATACAGGTAAGGCAAAGAGTCTAGTTTCTAAATGAAGCACCCAAAGTTACCCATCCCCTCGTGGGTAAAACTCCATCCATATGGGGTCGGCCCAGAGCAAGGCCCCAAAGCCTGCCACAAGTCTAAAACATCTTCCAGTGGGGACCCACAGAAAAGGGTCACAAACAACCAGACAAGCCTGGAAGGAAAAGAGCAAAATCAACATCAAGATAAAAGCTGCCATTGTCACCTCCCCACGGGTCTCACCCACATCTGTATCACCCAGTCCACCAAAAGACGAGCGCAGTTTCTTTACGTGTCTCTAGGCTCCATGCGCCTCCTCCAGGTCTCCTTGCTCCATCCTGCTTCCTTCCTCAGTCTCTTCTGCAGCTTCTCCTCTTCCTGCTTAGCTCCACCCTCCCTTGGGTGGGGCAGGGAACATGGAACCTCCCCCTTTCCTGGGGACCACCCTGTTACAATTCCCAATCAAGTACTGTATTTTTAGTATCAATGACTCACCTCACTGTTTTTATGCAAATAAACTAAACTCAAACTTATAATTGTTAGAACAACAATTCTGTCAGACTGTGTAACGAGAGAGAGAGAGAGAGAGAGAGAGAGAGAGAGAGAGAAAGTGCTGGTGCAAACTATGATGTGTAAGAAAAATATGTATTTGGTTATTCAGATGACCAAAATATATTTCTCATATCAACTTGGTCTCTATTTTATTTTTTTAATTATTATTTTTTAAATTTATGTTTATTTACTTATGCGTCCAAGAGCTGGGGTGTAGGCCAGAGGTGCTGGGGGTGAGAGGATTCACCAGAAATAGAGTGGGGGAGCAGAACAGGCAGATCTACTAAAATACACTGCTGAGGGGAGCAGCAGGCGAGACAGGAGAGGTCTGTCATGCCATGTGGGTAGCTCCCTGGCCAGGGATTGACCTCATGCTGCAGTGGCTGATAGCTTGATAGCCCTGAGTCCTTTACCCCTGCACCACCAGGGAGGTCCTATACTTGGTCTTTATAGTTTCTGGTTCAGGGCTCAAAGAAACTTTGGAATTTCCAAAGTATAGAGAGTGATAAAGGGGTCTTTTGTTATGTGAATGAGGTGAGCCTAAGGGTGGGGGGCTGGTTGCCCTGGAGAACCAAATGTGTGATTAGAGGATTAGAACTTGCAGTCCCACCCACGCTCTCCACCATGCCCAGGCAGGGGGGAGGGCTGGAGATTGAATTCAAATGCCAATGGCCAATTAGCTAATCAATCATTCCTATATAACAAAGCCTCCATAAAAGCCCCAAAGAAGGGGCTTCAGAGAAATTCTGGGTGGTGAGTGCAGCAGCAGGAAGGCCACAGGACAGGTCCTCTGAGGATGGGAGGAGAGAGTCCTGGAGCCCTCAGTAGCTGTAGGGTAAAGAAAATATCAGGCTTTTCTGCCCTTCCGCCATCAGGATAGATGATGGATCCTTGTCCTGAATGCATGCCTGATGGCGGGCACCTGGAATAGGGTGTGGGCATAGGTAGATGGGATTCAGCTGAGCTAAGACTGTGCTTTTTTAAGGGCGGCGTCACGGGGGGGACGCCAGCAGCAGCAGCAGCAGCAGCAGCAGCAGCAGCAGCAGCAGCAGCAGCAGCAGCAGCAGCAGCAGCAGCAGCAGCAGCAGCAGCAGCAGCAGCAGCAGTAGCAGTAGTAGCAGTAGAAGCCGAAGCCGAAGCCGAAGCCGAAAGCAGAGAAGCCGAAGCCGAAGCCGAAGCCGAAGCCGAGAAGCAGCAGAACGAACGCCAGAGAGTCCAGATAGAGTGAAGACTTGCTGGGGGCTGGGAGGCCAGCCTCCCAGCCCCCCAGCCAGCACCCCTGCCTGCCATATGCCTGGTGAACCCCAATAAAAGACCTGCAAAAAACTACTGAGGACTCTGACTCCTCCTTTACCTTACCCGGTCTGCATGGGATCGGAAAACCTGCACTGTGTCCAGTCCAGCCCCTTACAATTGGCGTAAGTCGGCAAGATCCATGCAGATGGGTATTGGAGCCCTCCGAAGACCTGGAGGGACTAAGGAGAACAGACTGTTTGCCTGTGATGACGCTGGAGGTGCCATGGCGGCACAGAAGGTGGATACGGTCCGGAGCTGTGGGACGAGACCTCGCATGGAGGAGACGCCCGAGGGACCAGGCAACGACACCGGAAAGGACCAGCCATTGACCCCTGAGGCAGCAGGCCGCTGCTGACGCAGGGAGAGGCCAATGGACATGGACTGATAAACTTGGACTGACAATCCTGCCAGAAGGCGGAGGACCTTGGCAGGTTATGTGTTTTTTTTTTTTTTGAGAATCTGGGGTGGCCAGTCGGCCTAGATGGCCAAAAGCAGCCTGTTATGCCCAGCAGCCAGGTGGAGGAGAAAAGCCAACTAAGAAAGCAAAAGCTGGTGCTGATGCTAAGTTGAGAAGCCCTGAGTGGCTGTTAAGCAGCCTGGGTATGCTGAAGCCCTGTGAGTCTCGTAAAATCACCTGTGGGTGATGCCCTGCTCATCTTGAGTGAGGGTGAGGAGCTGAGGAATCTGTCCTTGGGGGACGGGTGGGGAGCGTGGCTTGGGGTGGAGCCCAAGCCGAATGCAGAGTTTGGATCCCCGACTCATGTGATTGTGCAGTGGGTTGGCCTGAGTGCAGGGGTCTGCGAGTCGCATGGGTGGCCATGAAGGCCAAGTGTTGGAGCGACTGCAGACAGAAACCCTGAGGGTTGGCGATTACCCCCAACAGAATAAAATTGCCAATCCCAGTGCTAGTGCATCCTGGGGGTGGATGCTGTGTGTGCCTTGTAGCCGAGACTACAGCCAGAGAAGGCCAGGAAGCCTGACGGCTCCTGGTATGTTATAGCAGATGCCGTGTGTGATTTCCCCTCCCTCGTAGGAGCAGTGCCTTCGGCAGCAGATTTGGTGGCTCATCTGCTGGTACCAATAATTGTCTTTTGCGCTAGGTTAGGGCCCTGCCTGGACTTATTTGTGTTCTGTTGTATTTTGTTATATTGTATTTTGTTATATTTGATGTATTTGTTTTTGTGGGCCATGGCTGCATTGTTTGTTTGCTTAGAAAACTGTATATATGTGTATAGACTGTATGGCAGAAAACCCTGAGGGGGTGGACTGTAGGGTAAAGAAAATATCAGGCTTTTCTGCCCTTCCGCCATCAGGATAGATGATGGATCCTTGTCCTGAATGCATGCCTGATGGCGGGCACCTGGAATAGGGTGTGGGCATAGGTAGATGGGATTCAGCTGAGCTAAGACTGTGCTTTTTTTTAAGGGCGGCATCACGGGGGGACAGCAGCAGCAGCAGCAGTAGCAGCAGCAGCAGTAGCAGCAGTAGCAGCAGCAGTAGCAGTAGCAGTAGCAGTAAGCCGAAGCCGAAGAAGCGAGAAGCAGCAGAACGAACGCCAGAGAGTCCAGATAGAGTGAAGACTTGCTGGGGCTGGGAGGCCTGCCAGCCTCCCAGCCCCCCAGCCAGCACCCCTGCCTGCCATATGCCTGGTGAACCCCAATAAAAGACCTGCAAAAAAACTACTGAGGACTCTGACTCCTCCTTTACCCGGTCTGCATGGGATCGGAAAACCTGCACTGTGTCCAGTCCAGCCCCTTACAGTAGCTTTTTCAGGGTTTTATTGGGAGTTTACCAGGTACATGGCAGGCAGGGGTGCGCGGGGTGGGGGATTAGGGGTGAGAGGGCAGGAGGCTGGCAGGCCTCCCAGCCCCCAGCGTAGCTTTACTCTTTCTGGGTCCTCTGGCGTTCTCTCATGGCCTCTACTTCTCTGCTGGTTCCTTTCGCTCTGTTCTTCCTTTTTCTCTCTGACTCTGCTCTGCTGGCGTCCTTGTGACACTGCCATTATAAGCCCCATCTTAGCCCAGGTGTATCCCATCTACATATGCCCACACCCTACTCCAGGTGCCCGCCATCAGGCATGCATTTGGGACCACAGGGATCCATCATCAATCCTAATGGCGGGATGGCAGAAAAGCCTGATACTTTACTTATCCTACAGTGAGCACATGGAGAGTGGGGAGAATGGTGTACCTGGAGAGGGCATGGATGGGGCATGCCCTTCCCCCAAACCTTGCTCCATGCACTCTCCCATCTGGCTTTTCCTGAGCTTATATCTTTGTAATAATTTGGTGACCTAGTGAGTAAATGAATTTCCTGAGTTCTGCCAATTGGTCTAGCAAATTAATTGAACCTGAGGAGGGGACCCGGGCACCTCTGGTTTCTAGCCAGCCTCTCAGAAGTCCTGTGCTTCTGACTTGGACACACTTGTGCTGACTTGGTCTACAGTGGAAACACCAACCTGGGATTTCGACTGGCACTGAAGTCTAAGGGGAAGCCAACTAGCCAATCTGTAGCCAGTTGGTCAGAAACACAAATAATCGCCTGGGCTTGCGATTAGCACCCTAAATGCAGGGCAATTATAGACTAAATCCTTCAGCTGTGGAATCTAATGCCCTCTCCATGCAGGAGATGGTGCCAGAACTGAGTTGAATTCTCTGACCCCTTCCTGGGGGCTGAGAAATGCTTGTTGGTATGAGGAAAGCCACAACCCTCCCCCACCCTCTCCCACCCACACCCACACACACCACACACACACACATATTGCAACTGGGTCTAGACACCCTATTTGGTTGGTGTCAGAGAAGCTGGATTTGCTAGAATGACCCAGGGTGATGGAAATTCATGGTTTGGGAAGTGAAAGGGTGAAAAGGCAGGGAATGACCCCCGTGGCATGAAACTCCTGCTCTATCTGTAATCAATGACTAAAAGTAAAAGTTATCAGTAGAATTTGGAGATGGCAGCAGGCCTGACTCCCAGGAAGCTGGCTCACTGGCTGTGTTAGAAAACTCAGAATAGTAACATGCTAAATACACACCCCCCTGGTTATCACTGTCTGTAATAGATAAAACAAAAGTAAAAGAACATGCAGGGTGATCCTGGACAGCTCAGATTTGGGTCAACTTGAGCTCTTCAGTCATTAGCCTCAAAGCCACCCAGACAGAAAGTTTCACAGGGTGTGTAGGGTAAGTGAAAATTATCAGGATTTTCTGCCCTCCTGCCATTAGCATTAATGATAGATCCCTGCAATCCTACATGATGGCGGGCACCTGGAGTGGGGTGTGGGTATGTGTAAGTGGGTGCACCTGGGCTGAGAGACTAGGCTTATAAGGGCGGTGTCATGGGGATGCCAGCAGAACGAGAGGAGTGGCGAAGCAGCAGAGCAACAAAGGAGAAGCAGAGAACAGAGCCCACGAGAGAACGCTAGAGAGCCCAGAAAGAGTGAAGACTCCCAGTGAAGACTGGGAGGCCTGCCAGCCTCCCAGCCCCCAGCCTGCCGCCTGCTGTGTACCCGGGTGCCGCACTACATATGGTGTAAAAAGCTCAATAAAAGCCTGAAAAGCCACTGAGGGCTCCAGGATTCTCCTTTACCCGTCTGCCCGGATCATAGTGATACTGCTCTGTGCCTTCCTGCCCCTACAAAGTGGTGTAGCTGGCAGGATGATTCCATGCAGACGGGTATGGAGCCCTCCGAAGACTTCAGGAGGGACTGAGCAGACCGTGAGCCTGTGACAACGCTGGAGGCGCCATGGCAGCACAGGTAGTGACCAGAGTCCAGGAGCTGTGGGAAGAGCTAAAGACGCTGCAGAGCACAGGAGGTGGACAAGGTCCGGGAACTGAGGGACGAGACCTCAGGTGGAGGAGGAGATGGCCCATGAGGACCAGCCCACGACCCCTGAGGCAGCAGAATCGTAGGGGAAGAAAGAGGACCACAATTCAGCATCCGGAGCTCACCCAGTGCTGACGCAAGGAAAAAACTGATGGACTTGGATAGCCATCCCGCCAGAAGGCGGAGGAACTTTGGCAGGTTGATGTTATTTGGGGGCCCTGGGGGTGGATGTATCATTTGTAAACCCCAGGAGATGAAAACCAAGGCATGGCCGGTGGGCCTCAGTGGCCAAAAGCAACCTGTGCACTGCCCAGCACTCCCAGGGCCACAGCCCAGAGAGGCAATGGCCAGAGTAGAGGAAGGGGCAGGCATAAGAAGAGCCCAGGATTGGCTGAGTGAGGAGCCCTCGCCAAGTTCTCTGCAGCCAGGCAGAGGAGATGTATCAAAAAGCCAACTTAGAAAGGCAAAAGCTGGTGCTGAAATTGTGAAGCCTGAGTGGCTGCTAAGCAGCCTAAGTATGCTCAAGGCCAGTGAGTCTCTTAAAATCACCTGTGAGTGATGCCCTATTCATTGAGGAGCTGAGGAACCCATCCTTGGGGGGCGGGGAGTGGGGAATGTGACTGGTGGTGAAGCCAAAGAGGGGATCCACGGTCCCCGACCCATGTGCATGTGCAAAGGGTTGGCCTGAGTGTGGGGTCGCGTGGGTGGCTATGAAAGCCGAGTGTTGGAATGGCAGCAGGCAGCAACCCTGAGGATTGGGTGATTACCCCCAAAGAGTACAGAATCGTCAATCCACGAGTGAGTGCATCCTGGGGGTGGATGTGGTGTGTGGCTTGTGGTCGGTCGACACCACAGCCAGAGAAGGCCAGGAAGCCTGACGGCTCCTGGCGTGTGACAGATGCCGTGAGTGGATCCCCCTCGCATGAGCAGCGCCTTCATCAGTAGATGTGGTGAATCATCTGCTGGTGCTAATAATCTTGTCTTTTTACTGTTAGGTTGGTGCCCTGCATGGACTTACTTGCACTCTGTTGCACTGATGTATTCAGTTGTATTCTATTTACTCTTGCAGGCCAAGGCTCGCCATGAGACAGCACAGGCGGCCCTGCGTGCACAGATGCACAGAGTCTACACCCAAGGGAACAGCCCCTGGGGGCCTGGAGAAAAGCCAGTGTTTCTCCCAAGGAGGGGGCTGTCCACTTGCCAAGAACCTTAGACGGGCTCTACAGCGAGTGACGCTCACTCACTGAATAGGCCCATCACCAAGGTCATGGCAAATGCTTTGATTGATAAGAAAAATATGCATTTGGTCACTCAGATGACCAACATAGACTCCTCATGTCAGCCTGGTCTTTATACTCAGTTCCTGGTGTGGGGCTCCCCATATAATCTAGTGCTGGGGGGACTTCTTGACATGTCACAGCTACCCTACGGAGGCTGGACTGGAGGAAGGCGCGGTGAGATAGTGGAGACCATAACATAGGATGTCATGGCAACTGCAGACGCTTAGGAACTTCAGTTTGCCATTTAGGTGACAGCTGCTGGCACTAGGGATCTGGGAGCCCCAGCAGGTGGTGGCAGTGGGAGAGAGAAAGGTCCATTCCTGTATCAAAAGCATTGTGTCTCTTGACCTGTAAGTGAACTCCAAAGTCTTATAAATGGACCCAACATTCAATGATCAAAACATGAGTCGACCTAGAAAACTGGGAGACAGTTTCAAGGCTTTCAGCAATGAAAGAAATAGAACGCTGCAGACACTTTGCTCTAACCCTGTGCTAACTATCCAGTAATATCCTAGGGTCCACGACAGCGTGGGTACATAAACTCTAAGTCTCCGTAAGACTCGGTTTTCTTATTTGCAAAATGGGTGCAATGCTATTGCCTAACTTTACAGAAATACTGTGAGGATGAAAGACTAATACATAGCAAGAGTTGCTTTGTGCCCAGTACAAAATAAAGGTTCAAAACATTCTTCATTAACAAATTATCTGAATGACTATCCATGGCGCAGGCCTGAAGGCATCTTGTGAAAACAAGCCTGTGCCCTCAAGGAGTGTGCATTCTCATCAGGAAGTCCGATGATCATAGTATCACCCCGGGAAGAAAAGTAAGAATGGGGAAATAAAACAGGCTGGTGACAGAGGTGGCTATTGAGGTAAGAGTGGCCACGTGGCTTCCTCTGGAAAGGTGACATTTGATCAGGGCCTGAACGGCATTTAAGGAACAGCAAGGCCACCAGGTAGCCAGGATGACAGGAGATGAGATGTGAAATCAGATAGTCACGGGCCAAATGCTGGGGGCCTCGTGGACAGGTGAGGAATTTGGGTTTTATTCTAAAAGTGACAAGCCTACAAGGATTTTAAGCCAGATGACTCTGGGGACCACAAGGAACGAGAGCAGAAGCAGAAGGGCAAGAGGTGCCGCAGTGCTGACTTGGACTAGAGCGGACATGGCAAAATGTAACGGGATTCAAGGCAGACTGTAAACAGATAACAGGATTTACTGACGGATTATAGGGACCTATAAGAAAAAGAATGCAAGAGTGATTCCAGTCTTTTTTGGTTTGAGACACCAAAAGAATGGGTAAGAATGAGCCACTCCAGGAGGGCAGGGAAGGAGAACAAGGCCTGTGGAGGAAATG